>NW_018408705.1:351185-473764 GCF_002113885.1 Mizuhopecten yessoensis
CCCCCCACCCCCCCGAGGGGTCCGCTAGGAAAAGTATGTCATGACTTGGAAACATTTGAGATCTCCACCTACCAACATACATACTGATTACAATTGCTAGGCATGAAGACACGAATACATGCTATTAAGATTGGCACTGGGTTTTGCCCCTCTATTTGGTTTATACCCCTCGGTTAAGACATGGAAAAGGCTCAAGTCAAAGTTTTTTTCCAAATCTAACGAGACCCTTATATGCTTCCGTACACCTGTGTTCCGATTTTCAGAATAGTGTACTCGCGAGCAATGTCATGCTATCGTGTCTAGGTTATGACATTTCGGTGAGGTAGCACTTTGTAGTGGTCATTGCTTGTCAAATAATCTGTAGACATCGTCTTCCGATGCAAAACCATGAACAAGCAACGAAAACAATACGATGACAAGAGCTTGCTTCCATTAATGCAATCAAATACACGTAGAAGATGCACGCTCACAACGTAACATCGAGTACGTATTGCAAGCGGTGGTGTTACATTGTATGTACCTCACCGATGTATGATATTAATTTTGTCGATTTATTTCGGTTATATATTCTGACATGATAATACTTTTTGAACAATTGACACGAACCTGATATATAAATTATTGATCATCCACACCACGTACAGTCAATCAATACGTCTATATATATACTAGTATAGTTGTGACTTCTGAACGGAGTTCTTGCACTTACCGATAAACTCATCCCCCTCTGCAAATTAAATATATGAAAACTTACCTGCTTATTGGTTTGGTTTTGTATTATTTGTTGTTTTTCAAAGAAACAACACCAAAACAAGTTTGTTAAAAAGGAAACTCCATTTGCAACTTGTACCCAATAATGACCAAACTAGATGAATGCATGTATTTTAACGGATTGTGCAGGAAATACAATTCCAAAGTTGTCTTCCTCGTGCACTATGTCAACGCAAGGCTCATCTTATAGTTTCAACATTCTCAATTTGTGTAACGATATTCATATCTACCTACACATTTATCAAATCAGTAATTGAATTATGAATACATACATACATACGTACTTGCAAGGTCACATGCGTCAAATATGTAAAAACATTTAAACAAGTATGAACAATCAAAAGTTATTAATGTGGCCATTCGGTACAACATGCCCTCAAATTAATGACATTGACCTTCGTTTAAGGTCACAGGGATCAAATATGTAAAAACTTTGAAAAACATCTCAAGAATAATTTAGAGGCCCTAGGTAATGGTACAAAGCGAGCAGAATACTGCTTTAAGAGCCTTGCAATAGATGACCTTGGAGTACATGGCCTACTCCTTGACATATTTTAACGTCATAAGGGTCAAATAAATTAAATACATTATACTTTTAAAGAACCTCTTAATATCTTAGATCTCAGGTTAACGATATTAATCATTGGGCTTTACCTAAAATGAAATGCTAAATAAATAACCTTGACCTGCTTTCAAGGTCATACTGGTTTAATATGTGTGTGTGTGTGTGTGTGTGTGGGGGGGGGGGGGGTCTGGTAATCCATTTTTGACCAGTAGCATGTTTGGGTGGAGTGCCTTAAAGAATCAAAAAATGAATGACTTTGACCTTCTTTCAAGGTTACAAGGTTCAAATGTGTTTAAAAAGTATAAATTCTTCTGAATAACAAAAAGGCTAGGGGTAATGAAGTTGAGCCAGTATGTGGTTTGCAGTAATGCTCTTAATGAGAAAATATCGAGGTGATCGATACAGGCCCTCTTAGCCTCTTGCTTTTAAATGGAGTGCAGTGCTGATACCGCGGGATGACAGTCATGTATCAGGTAACTTTACTAAACCTATACTCCTCATTAAATCATTGATCAAAATATTAAGGTCTAGAAATTATCTAGCAGTCATTTTTAAAATTGTTCAACGTTTAAACTGATGTGCATTTTTGAAACATGAAATTAGATCGAATTTGCCACAAAAAGTATAAAAAAAAAAGAGTGTAAAACGGGACCTGTTGATGTATAGTCTAGTGTCACACATTGCACCCTCGGAATTCCAGGGATTACGCTTACTTCGAGAACGTAAGTGAGCGTAACTCCGGGATTACCGAGGGTTCACACATTGGTGATTGTTACCTCACTGGAGTAGAGTCCCAACAGACTCCTAGTCGCCATTTCAGGTAAATAAATTGGGGTTCTAACGGACTTCCCGTCGCCCTTGAAATGTCACAGTTTTTACTGTTGTTTTACTCCCGTTAACAGAACACTATCGTACACAGGGTTACTCTGTCTAGTGTTTCCTCTTTCTGTAGTAGAATTTGGGCTCCATAGCATAGTCTAGATCATGAATGTGTTTTATCATATACGTTAGATAATTGGTAAACAAGCGTCTCGACGAGTTGAACATAAACAGTCGGTATCGCCTGGTAATCTAATTAGTTCGCCATAAAGACCTATTGGATCAACGCTACACTGTCAGATACAGACTTATGCATCGTTTTTACTTCAAAATCATATTTTATTAATTTAATAGAATGGATATCAGTTTCGTTGATCTTAATATCGCTCTCTAAACAGTACAGTTTGCATTGTAGCTGTGGTTTTATTTGGCTCCCAGTTTTAAATATCGCCTTTCCTAATCAATAACACGGGGTGGTAGATGATGCCTTTTGTGTGATATACTTGTAATTTGGAATTCATTTGATTTTTTTCTACTCTGTATCTAAACAAAAAAAATCCCATCGAAAGTATTTGCTGATGTTTTTTTTTAATACAGTCACTTTTTGCTATCAAGCAAAATGTATGTAATATTTTTTTCACTAAAATATATTGGTTTATGTATTGTTCTGAAATATTGGAACTATGTTTTCTTTCGAATCCATATCCGTACTTTTAATTTTATTTTAAATCGCACGCATTATATTCCATTGCTCCTCGTGACCTTAGTCTAGCAGATACAATGTATTACGTACCACCATAGCACACTGATCTAGCAATTAACTACCGCAGAGATAGATTTACTCATAACAAATACTTTATCTTAATTTTACTTTTCGCAAAAACTTTTATTTCCCCTGGCATTTCACGAATTTCTTTTTGTTTTTCTCGCCCACACTTCGATTTGTGCTACATGTAAGGGGACGTAATCAAGAATTGCTCCGTACGCGAGGAGGCAATCAACATATCGAAGCGTGTATTCCTTAATTACATTCCCCAACATTTAATGTCTATAAAATGTCATTCTTTATAAAAATAAATCGCCAAAACACGGATTTACCTGTCAGTCAGGAAATGAGGGTTTTCTTTGTATTCGAATAAATAACCAAGAAAGTGCTGCTAGAACCGATTTCTACAGTAATTATTTAATTTACTAACAAAATTGGACATATGCTATGTACGTAGAACGTGTTATTTTTGTTTTGAAACCAAATAAATGTATTCCGTGTTTATATAAAAAGAAAAAACTCTGCGATGCATTTACAATGTATCTAGACTGGCTTCCAATGTCAAAGTTGTCAAACAAATTACGAATCCCATTATTGAAGAGTATAATTTACCATGTACATGTTTTCATGTTTTACGATAAACAAACGCGGTTGCACCTTGTAATCATTTTTGTAGCTTGTCTGAATTGTGTATATGGATACCGCCGGCCAACATACATGGTTCAATTAGCTTGTAATTCTCTCGGAATCTCATTCGATTTGGCGCTTATTGTCAATGCGAAGCGACTACGCGACCGTTACAGTTGTAAATGGCGTAAAATTGTCCACGATGCCTCCAGAGATATTGCCGCAATAACGAGCGGAACGACGCGCCCATAAACATGTCGGTTCGCGCGTCCAACTACACGCAAAGCACGTGTATGCGCATGGTAACGCTCC
Source organism: Mizuhopecten yessoensis (assembly GCF_002113885.1). Lineage (NCBI taxonomy): Eukaryota > Metazoa > Mollusca > Bivalvia > Pectinida > Pectinidae > Mizuhopecten > Mizuhopecten yessoensis. The sequence goes on from NW_018408705.1 coordinate 355,046, forward strand.
AGTTTATTATAACTGGGTGTTATTTGTTTCTTCAGATTGTAAACGAATTGAAGCCAGAGTTTACGGTGCTGATCAGCTTCGAATTCACCGCGAGGGGAGCTGCACGCCGAGCGGTTGTCTCGTTATTAAGTCTACCGATTCAGGGCCATGCAATTAATGCGACAAGACTCTGTAGCCGGAATGCACTACTTGTTACTGTATTTAATCAGTTGTACTTAATTTGAGTATAAAACAGGTTTAAATACCTGCTGTGTTTCCTCAGCATAAGTTTCTTTATAAGTACCCTGTCTACCGTAATTTTTATTTGTAATTAGAACAGAAACTATCCTCGCCGATTTTTTTAAATGCCCGTTTCCCTGATTTTAATTTTAATTTATCCTAGCCTCAAGGAAGAAACTAACTTACAAATTGGAGACATTACATTTTCCAAAAAAATACATAGAATTCAACTGTAAGCAAACTTGTAATTCCAATACGCCCAACCAATGTGGAAGAACAAATTGAGATGGGGGCTTCAAATGGGGTCAAGTAGAATTTTAGATAAGATGTATATACAAAGAGGAAATAAAGTAAACATGTTTATCGAAATATACGAGGAGGGGGAGTCTTGATGTCTTCATGAATTCGGTAGTCATGAAATAGTGGGTCTATTTTGGTGTGATTGATCAAAGACACAACCCAAGTATTTTTCTAGAAAGCCCTGACTACGTGGTATATTTGAGAGAAAGCTAATATTAGACATGTATCCTTGAAATAAAAAGAAAAGAAAATCCGTGTAAGGCATCACTGTTTGATTTCTCGGTGACATTTTGTGATAAATTGTATTACTGTCAAATCAATATTGTAGACTCTTAATTTGAAGCCAAACGACGACCGCCTCGGAACGCATTCAGCAGGCTGTACTGTTACTATCACATGATGTAATGGTGGATATATCACATATGTTAATAAAACAGTATCTATTACCTATCTAGCTGTTGATTACACGTACGAGCTATAAATCACACGCGTAGGAATTCACACAGAATGCAGGACGTCTTCATTGAAACCGTTGAAACAATCAACGGATAGTGTCATCAAGCAGCACCCAAATTGAATTCATGATCTGATTATTGGCCAGCGGTGTCAAACAGACGCTTGTAATGAAGTAGGCAGGGGAGAATATCGGAGAAGCATTGATCACAAATAATTGTTTGATGAACGAGACCATAAACATGTCTATAAGATCATCGTTACCAGGCGTATATGTGTGATCCAGGACATCCCCGCTAACCAACCAGGGGCCAACAATTGGTCAACATTCATCAACCATTGACCATCATACTCCAAACATTTTACACGATTGATAATGATTGACCAAAACCGTAGACTCGTGCTGGTCAGTGACCTTGATGAGTAATAAACCGACATGGTAACCTGGAACTAATACCACCGGTGTACGATGTCAAGGCGTTACACACGAGACCCGTATATTACCCAGAATGCAATGCGAATAACTGATGCATGCTATGGAATCGGTCGACTGATATAGTTATTGATGTGTAATATGTGTATATAATCAGGGTATAAAATCATTGAGTAACATGAATGAAATACGAATTACGAAAACATCATCTTTTACCCCGTAGCTGTATGTAAACAGTAACGGCATGGGTGTTTTTTTAAAAGAAAGAAACGTTAGGTTTGGAGACTAATGGTACTAGGGCAGCGATCATGGGTTATTCTTCATGCGCGCTCACACGCATGTGCAACAAGACAATGCCACACACTCTTGGTCATTACCATGACGTCAAAGTCATCGAAGATAGATTTACAGAATACTTATTTTGCTTTTTAACCAATTGATTTATTGTAATCACGTGATTTAATTTTTTGAAAAACATTATTGATGATAAAAGGAAATGGTCCATTAGTTTTTCTGCTGCATGCATGTCCATGTACGTCTGCTGTAGGGAAATAGGTTTCATGCCAGTAAATGTGATTCGTTTTAAGAGCTCCATTTCTCCTTTCGTCAATTTAACAGCATCTTATTACCCACTATGCATGAAAGATTTAATATTGTTACTTGTGAATATAAATATTCCTACCCAGGTTTATTTTATCATGGTCAGAATCATTTTGTCAGAAATTTCAGTTGTCACAATGTAGGCAATACTTACAAAAGGGGCCATCTTAATGTAGTTTATTTCCATCTCTTAACGCTGTTATTTGTAACAATGTTAATTTTTTATTCATTTTGAAAATGTAACGTTTCCGTAAATTACATTTCGACGATAAATTGTAAAAACAACCATTTTGATAACATATATGATTATAAACTAGTGGGTTTAAAGAAACTGTGTTTACGTGTTCAAAATACGGGAGAAGATGTATGAAAGCGATATAGCCGATAAATAATTTTGGTCGCTGTCTAAGTGGAGGCCATTTGTCGCATCCATTTGTTTCCCTCGCTTTAACTGAGATGAATAGTTGCACGTGCCTTTGGTAACGTCTTTTCACAACACGTGGTCCTGTTCTCCAGGCGGATGTCCTGTACCCATGCGAACTTCCCGGTAATTGTACGTCTGGATAGGCGATGATGACGTCACAGACACATATAATTAGCCATAAGGTTAATAAAAAAAATGTAACAAGTCGCGGAAGCGAGACTAGAGCACCGTTTACGTTGGTATTTGATAGGATAACACGTGCTGTACGATCTGGATGACACGGAGGGTGTGAAATCTCGGGTGGATAAGGGACCAACTATTGCATCTCCATTGGTTAGATGGACGACTTGTCTCATAGAATTTTAAGGCACATGGACAACGTTTACCGAGTCAGCACTATTTGACATTTCGAATCGAATGATCTAGTTAACTGTCAGACATAAGAAAACGATCGGTGATAATATGCGATCGGGTACGTCATTCGTTCCCCCAAAAATGGCCTTTGTAGATCGCAGACCGCATACGTAAAATCCGATTGTCTCGCCACACCACGCCAAACGTTACATTATGTATACGTTCAAAGGAACTCTTTTGAGTTTTCCATAGTACAGTAACTTAATAGGACGCCCGTTGTCTTGGTGACGTCATTTTGGTATTTTGAGGCATACTTTAAGGCGCCGATCTAGCGATGTACAGGTGAAAATTCATTATTTAGAAGAAAATTTCGGGAAAATAAAAGGAATCCTTGATAATTATTTATTCATATTTTGTTTGAATTAAGTAGCCTTGGATCTCCAGTGTTGGATATACATGTTCGTACGGAATATATATAGAAAAGGCGTCCTTATTTGTTCTGTCAGTGTAAAAACTACCTTCAAATCGTCTCGTTACGGACGTCCGGCACGGTCCCGCCACGATATGACGGCGGTATAGCAATCAATCTGTAAAGCGTCTAGCGGGCATTGATTGGGAAAAACATATATCTGACTTCAACTAGCATCACCTAAATCAGTGCCGGTCCGGGGTATGGTCATGGCGCAGTCGTATCGACTGGGCAGACCCCGGGGGTTAATGAACAGCAACCTGTGTCTGCCGGTCTACTCTTATCGGAGGGAACAGACAGTTAAACATGTATAGTATCAAGTTACAATATTTCCCATTGGCCATGTTAAAACGGAACGATTTCGGTCCTTATAGCCGCTTACATGTACCTGTCACATTTTGCCGCATTTATAAATCCATATCATTTAGGCGCTTGATTTAAGTAGTTGTGCTTTGACAATACGTAAGTCATGCGCACATCTTGATTTGAGGTTCCACTGAGCTTGATTTAATTGTGTCGGACATTTGCGTCCGAGCAATGATTGGATACTTTGTATGATATAGCTACATCGTTAGAGCGGAGGACGATTGGTTCACATATGGTCGACCAAACTTACGCTGCTTGCACAGGAAGAGAAAACTGATGTAAACAACGTAATTACTACCAAGCAAGGACAGAGCAAACGAACCTTCCCCAAGGTCGTTCCTCCGATCCAGGGCGGAAGTTTTCCCTGCGATGCCAAGAGACTGGGATTTAGGCAGATATATACTCAGCTGGTAGAGACCTACGTTTGTAGATACGCGAATATAATTTAGAAACTTTAAGAAGCTTTATTGTCGAATTCTTATTCAATCCTGTGGCTTTACTGTTTCCAATTGTATTATGGTAAACGTCAGGGTCACGGTCAAAACGTTACGGAGTTTTTGGATATGGTTGGCGGCCGGGCTCATTGCCACTCGTGTCGCTGACATTTGGTCTATCATCCTAACCGGAATTGCTTTGATCAAATTTCCATAAAAACGACCATGATTGTGCTTTTCCTTCATGTAAACATGGACGGGATCAGTAAGGAACTAGTTTCATTAGTCCTGGGTCGCAGTTCGAGTGTTTTATAACAATATCATATGCCTTTGTATGGTCGGCAAGTCTTCTCATTTGGAAGCAAGGGTCTGCTTAAGTGTGCTGTATACACGGGTTGATGTTGGCTATAGACGGACGGGCAATATCCAAGCTGTATTACACTCTCCTTGATTGCGACTGTTAGAATTAATGATTTCGATCTTTGGAAATCCCGGGAATGAGTTTTACTGACTCATTCCATGATCCAAGGAAAGGTTCATTGGTTGGGTCTCAGACTTTGAATTCCGAATAGGATCGTGTTGCTCATTACCGGATTTGGTGCCGGTCATTACATTGATGTTGTCTGTCCCTTAGTGTCTTGTGTAGGTGCTGGATACGACGGTCACTCCCGCCCAAATACACCCGACCCGTCGCTGGTCACCATCACCATCATCATTAAAAATCAAGGTCACTTAATGATCACTTCAAGGTTTCACGGTCAAACTACATTTAAGGAACAAAGTCACACAAGGATTGTGTCTCATAGAATTAATTCAAAACTACAGAAAGGTACTGCTTACTCTCACAGAACCAATTTGTAGTTACAAGGATATTAATTGGTACAATGTAATGTCTGAGCGCTTCAATTGGTAGTCACAAACTATTTATTAGTAGTCTTGCAGCTACAGAATATTTATTCGTCGTATTAATTGTTAGTTACCGAGCAATGCTTGGAAGTGTTGGGATATTTATTTGTGGTAACATTATAATAATACGTATTATCTCGGAGCACCAGCTTGTAGCTACAGGATATTAATTTGTGGTATCATTATAGTAATACGTATTATCTCGGAGCACCAGTTTGTAGCTACAGGATTTTAATTTGTGGTAACATTATAGTAATACGAATTATCTCGTAGCACCAGTTTGTAGCTACAGGATATTAATGTGGGGTAACAGTATAGTAATACGAATTATCTCGGAGCACCAGTTTGTAGCTACAGGATATTAATATGGGGTAACATTATAGCAATACAAATTATCTCGGAGCACCAGTTTGTAGCTACAGGATATTAATTTGTGGTAACATTATCGTAATACGTATTATCTCGGAGCACCTGTTTGTAGCTACAGGATATTAATTTGTGGTAACATTATGGTAATACGTATTATCTCGGAGCACCAGTTTGTAGCTACAGGACATTAATTTGTGGTAACATTATAATAATACGTATTATCTCGGAGCACCAGTTTGTAGCTACAGGACATTAATTTGTGGTAACATTATAATAATACGTATTATCTCGGAGCACAAGTTTGTAGCTACAGGATATTAATTTGTGGTAACATTATAGTAATACGAATTATCTCGGAGCACCAGTTTGTAGCTACAGGACATTAATTTGTGGTAACATTATAATAATACGTATTATCTCGGAGCACCAGTTTGTAGCTACAGGATATTATTTTGTGGTAACATTATGGTAATACGTATTATCTCGGAGCACCAGTTTGTAGCTACAGGATATTAATTTGTGGTAACATTATGGTAATACGTATTATCTGGGAGCACCAGTTTGTAGCTACAGGACATTAATTTGTGGTAACATTATAGTAATACGTATTATCTCGGAGCACAAATTTGTAGCTACAGGATATTAATTTGTGGTATCATTATAGTAATACGTATTATCTCGGAGCACCAGTTTGTAGCTACAGGATATTAATTTGTGGTAACATTATAGTAATACGTATTATCTCGGAGCACAAGTTTGTAGCTACAGGATATTAATTTGTAGTATGTACTTCCATTTGGAGCATCATTTTGAAATCACAGAACATGTGTGTGCACTCTATTTTATTACGTCATACTGTTGCTCAGAGAGGAAATCTCAGATTAGTACATGTACGTTTTAGTCTCTGAATCAAATATTATTTTTGTATTATATTTTATTTTATTTTTTTGCAAATTCGAGATGAAGAATTGTTGATTTTAAGCTCGGGGCTTTGCCGAATGCTTTAATCTGCAATTAATCACCGGGATCGGGAAATTTATTATACCACGGTGCCAAAAAAGATTACATGCTTCTTACATAAGACAAAAGCAGATGATTGCTGAGACCTTATAACCACAAGTCATTGTAAACAGCGTTTGATGAATTTGGCGCGAAAACGTGGTTCTTGCTTCCAAAATTACCTTGCAGGATTATTACGTCACAGATTGCGAGGTCAATATCTGAATAAGTTTGAATAAAGGAATATTTACTCCTGCTTGAAAGTTGCAAAGTGATATAGAAGGTTTAGAGTGACGCCTCAACCGATTCCGACACCATGCGTCATTTTCAAGAGATAATTGTTTTGGTGAAGGTCGTTCAAATTAGAATTTTGTATATTAACAAATAAAAAAAATATATATATAAACTATAATACAATATAATACTCATCTAAAAAACAAATGTAGGTGTGTGATAAAATATCCCACATATTTTTCATCAGACGTCATTGGCAGGACTACTTTATTACACGGACTAAAATATATTAGCAAGACTACATGTTCGCGTAGTATTCGTGGATATATTGAAATATTATGTTCAACATGTTATAATAGTGTTTTTATTGTTTTGCAGGACGAGAAAAACCAAATTATGACTACAAACGTCTGGCTTCGTCAGGTAAGGCATCACATCACAAGAGTGATTTTCTCTTGAAATCAATCTTCAAATAAGGAGGACGAAATGTTATCGTTCATAATAACTGCATTCAATACGAAGCACGAGAACTTGCGCTTTTTTGTATATATGTTAGAATAATTGACATTATGAACAGAAAAGGCTATAACTGTCGGTTGTAACTACACACTATTTCAAACATTTAGATGAGTTATTGAGATAACACGTAGTAGATTCAACACGATAACGTTTGATTTAAAACACACATTCACCAAGACCTATCGAGTTTGTGTGTTGCCTGGCCTATACGTTTGCCCATCGCTCGGAGTAGGGAATCCGTTGCCATTCGAGAGACGGGAGCCTCACAACGTTAGCGCATCTGATGGAGGTAGTGTTCCCTATCGGCACTATTTTATTCGTAATATAAGTCATAAATGCTTTATATCGTCGATAGGATCAGCAGACATGTGTTAAATCACATTTAAAGTACAGAATCGCCTGGTTTACGGACGCCGTTATAACGATACCCTGGTCAATGATAGATGATTCGCTCTCTAATTCAGATTGATTTATTTTTGCTCAGTTTGACCAAAGCAATTGTACTAAGCCCGGATTCCCCGTCGCCGTATCTCTAACTATACACTCACTAGATGGATTCCGCTACAGCAGTGAGGATGAGTATGAGAGAGAGCAGCTGGCTATCGATGTTTGTACCGATCAGTCGAACGTTTGTAGCCGACCTGTCATCAACACTGGCTAAACAAAATACGGCGTTTGAGTAAACGTTCATGGTAAACTATTCGATCTTTGACGTTTTACAAGGTCGGTCTGTAAATGAAATGGAACTAAGGACAAACCAATTTCTCGTTCGGACACGAAACTGAAAACATTATGACTTTTGGACGTAAATAACGAATGACATAATTGTCAACCATGCTGAAACCTCCATAAATAGTTATGTGCCTGTACATCATGTATGTAAAGCCAAGTCGTTCCATTCATTTACTGATATGAATGATAGATACTCTCGGAAGTTGTCACTTTTAATAAAACGCCCATGTGGAGATGGGTCTACGATACATGCCGAACGTCTCTGAATGTGATGTCGGAGCTTGGCAGATGTACATTTGTAGCCGTGTGTCATTGCTGCTGTGTGTTATTGTAACCGCTTTTTAGTTAGAAGTATTGATGTGTATCTGCCTCGCTAAAATACATATTTTTCAAGCTTAATTAGTTCATTCCGTATTTGAAAACGTTCCGTTTGAAATCTAAATGACGGTATCGTGTAACCGCGCGTTACACGGACTTTATGTAAGAGGAGAACGTGGCACAGGATCGGAGGGCTCATCATTATTGTTCTGTACTGAAACATGTAATCAGGATCCTCAAGTCTTCTTACCGCCGAATTATTAACGGTGGGTGACATATGCCGGGATATGTAACCAACACGCGATGTACGACCTCACTGCACGTGCATTTTGAGCTATAATAACGCAACAGCACGCGATTTGTCGGTTTGAGAAAAGCTAACGTACGGCGTATAATAACCAAGTGCAAGAAACACTTTTATTGATTCCCAAACAAATTGTTTCAGACATATTTTTTCAACATATGATGTAATATTGAAGAAAGCGATATTTCAACGAACTTTGTATCTGACAAAGTATTCCGGATAACCGTTTTTTAGCTCACCTTGCACAAAGTGCCAAGTGAGATTATGCCGTTGTGCGTCGTCCGTCGTCCGTCCGTCCATCCGGCGTCAATATTTTACTTTAAACGACTTCTTCTTAATAACTGAAAGGCCTAGGGTGATGATATTTGGCCAGAAGCAAAGTGGGATGAAGGGCTACCAAGTTTGTTCAAATAAATGACCTTTACCTATGTTCAAGGTCACAGAGGTCAAATAGGTTAAAAACTTTAAACAACTTCTTCTGAATAACTTAGAGGCCTATGATAATGATATTTGGCCAGTAACATGCTATGATAAAGGACTACTAAGTTTTTTTAAAAATGAATGACCTTTACCTATATTCAAGGTCTTAAGGGTCAAATATGTTTAAAGCCTTTTAAACAACTTTTTCTCAATAATGAAAAGGTTTAGGATGATGCTATTTGACCAGTAGCATGCTGTAACAGAGGGCTACAAAGTTTGTTCAAATGAATTACCTTGACCTATATTCAAGGTCACAGAGGTCAAATATGTTTAAAACCTTTAAACAACTTCTTCTGAATAACCAAGAAGCCTAGGATAATGATATTTGACCAGTAACATGCTGCGATAAAGGGCTACCAAGTTTGTTCAAACAAATGACCTTTACTTATATTCAATGTCACAGGGGTCAAATATGTTTAAAACCTTTAACAACTTCTTCGGAATAACCAAGAGGCCTTGGATAATGATATTTGGTCAGTAATTTGCTGGGATGAAGGGCTACCAAGTTTGTTCAAATGAATGACCTTGATAAACTTTCAAGGTCACAGGGGTGAAGTGTGTTAAACATCTTCAAACAACTTCTTCTCAATAACCAAAAGGCAAAGGGTACTGCTATTGGGCCTGTAGCATGCTGGGCTGAAGGGCTAGCAAGTTTGTTCCAATGAATGACCTTGACCTGCTTTGAAGGTCACAGGGGTCAAATGTGTTAAAATATTCAAACGACTTCTTCTCAGTAACCAAAATGCCCAAAATACTGATATTGGGCCTGCAGTATGCATGGATGAAGGGCTACCATGTTTGTTCAAATCAATGACCTTGTCCTTTTTTTTCAAGATCACAGGGGTTTTATATATGTAAGATCTTTAAACAACTCCTCTTCTGAATACCTAAGAGGCATAGGATAATGCTATTTTGCCAATAACATGCTGGGATGAAGGGCTACCAAGTTTGTTCAAATGAATGACCTTCATCTATGTTCTAGGCCACAGGGGTCAAATATGTAAACATCTTTTAAAAACTTCTTCTCAATAACCAAAAGGCCTTGGATGATGATATTTTGCCAGTAACATGCTGGGATGAAGGGCTACCAAGTTTGACCAAACAAATGACCTTCATCTATTTTCAAGGCCACAGGGGTCAAATATGTTTAAAATCTTTGCACAACTTCTCCTGAATACCCAAGAGGCCTAGAACAATGATATTTGACTAGTATCATGCTCAGATGAAGGGCTACCAAGTTTGTTCAAACAAACGACCTTCGCCCATTTTCAATGTCACAGGGGTCAAATATGTGTAAATCTAAGAGGCAAAGGCTAATGATATTTGGCCAGTAACATGCTGGGATGAAGGGCTACAAAGTTTGTTCAAATGAATTACCTTCATCTATGTTCAAGGTCACAGGGGTCAAATATGTTTAAAACCTTTAATAGATTCAAATGGATCGAACACAGATGTTTTGCCTGTAGCTGTATATTAGTCCACTTTTAAGATTATAAGTGTGAGATTAATACCAGCTGAGCGATTCAGGCCCATAGGGCCTCTTGTCCTTATTAGACACGTTTCTTCACATCCGAAGGGAACTTTCGGACTTTCTTTACAGTTCTGTCTTTATTCGATTATTAACACCTTTTTTCGGGATTTTATGTAAAGTAATAATTGGAATAACTTTTAAATAGTTATGGCAATATTGGCATTGTTTTAAAGCCGAAAATCCTGGAACAGTTTCAGAAGTTAATATCTAATTATCTAATTTCATTAGAATTGCTTTTTGTTTTGTTCTTTTTCATTTATATTCGTCTAATCTGTATTTCAACAACTCGATTATACATGTAAATGTATCCCAAAAATATAGTCATACGTTTTTTAAAGTGCGTCAGTTGCTGTTTAGCAGTGGTACATGTATCAGAAGGTCAACAGTAGTATGTTCCGAGAGTTGCCCACCCGTTCGGAAAAAGGAAAACGTTTGATAAAGAAAAAACAATTTATTTTCAGGAAGACTGTTTGAATCTGCGATAAAGGACAATGGTTTCATTACCGCGTCAAATCTTGTAGAAAGTAATATTTATATAAAAATGCAATTAATATTGACTTTTTAATTCAAACTTAACATGCCTATTTTTTTAAACATGTCTTAGTGTAAAAAAAATGATTGTTTAAACAAACACAAATATACCTAAAAGCCATTGGTATCAATAAGAAGTCTGATGTAAATTTTGTTAAACGTATGTCACTTCGTAACCAGACATTTACAGTAGTGTAACTTATAGTGGAATCCAAGTCAAATATACAGAAACAGATCAGACTAAAACACCTGTCCAGACTTATAATAAAACGGAAGTAGAATTAAACGATGGACAATTCTGTTCTCGTATATCGAGCTGAAATACCGCACGTGTTGGAGAGATGCCATATTAAGTGCACGTGTACATAATATATTGGATGGCTGGCCTGCTGGATATATGGCCGTGTAAGAACGCAAATTGTACACTTTAACCGTGTTTTGTGGGGAATTATACGGGTTAATTACGTGTACATGTGTAGGTCTGTGAGACCGGTTACATAAACATATGGTTTATTATCTGTGCATGTTGGTGTGTGGTGATATTGTAGCGAGCGTGCCATTTAATGACTCCTAGGGCGGTGTCATTGGACGCTGGTTACCTGCCTGTGGTATACATTTTATTTTGTAAGGGGCTGTATCTAGTTATTAAGGTTATAATGGATGTGGCTGGTTATTTACTAAGAGTGTAAACTTAATTCATTGGGGCCATATCAAATTCATAATGACTATTTCTAGTGTAATTTATTTCGACTGAATCTGGTTGCTTACAAAGATTGTATATTTAATTCATACATGTATATCTAAAATACATATATAATGACAGTATCTAGTGTATATTTAATCTATAGTGACTGTACCTGGTTACCTACAAACGTACCTAACATGTTTATTAATTTATAGCGACACTCATATCTGGTTAGTTGCTAAAAGTATATATTTATTTTATCGTGACAATATCTGGATACTTGCTAATGTATGGTTACATTTAGTTAGAATACATGGGTTCTTACAGGAATGTTAAATTTAATTTACAGGGACTAATCCGTCTTTGCGTATTTCAGAGATATCTTCTCTTGTTAGCAGGTATTGATTGTTACGTCGTTTGTTTGTGAGAGTAACGTCATCATTTTTTGATAATTTTCTCAAACAAACCAATGACGTAACAATCAATACCTTTTCACAAGAGAAGATAACTCTGCAATACGCAAAGACGGAACATATATCTTATTAGTTACTGTAAGTGTATATTTGTTTTATAGGGACTATATTCAATTTATAGGGACTGTATCTAGTTGCTTATTAGAAGTGTATATTTAATCTAGAAAAACCTATGTATACATATTCCGTCTTTGCGTATTGCAGAGTTACCTACTCTTGAGAGCAGGTATTGATTGTTATGTCATTGGTTCGTGTGAGACAATTACGTCGTTTTCTCAAAAATTGATGACGTTACTCTCACAAACAAATGACGTAACAATCAATACCTGCTCTCAAGAGAAGATATCTCTGCAATACGCAAAGACGGAATAACGCACGTAACAACTCTTGCAAATTAAAGCTTCTAGCAGTCTTCGCTTGGGAGAAAACAGAGACATGTTTATTATAACAGACTTGTTTGAAATCATTGGTATCGAGGAGTTGTCACTATACACAGGTTGTCAGAACCGCCACTGAATGTGGAAATTTCTATATCTAGCTGCCTAATAAGTAATTGCCATATATATATAGTATATGCACACAGTGCTTAACGTTGAACATATATTCTTGCAAAAGATATATAATATAATGTATTATTAAATATATAGTGGGACCTTGTTATACTGCCAGAGTTTATCTAGCGAAATGTTGACGTCATAAAGAAGCAAAATTGAAATAGTAGTAAAAACTAACTATTTGAAAAGGAAAAGAGGACCATGAAATGTGTTGACAGTAAGCGAGGTGTTAAATCGATTGAGGGGCGAAACATCGAGGTTTTACTGTATATATAAGTGTATGCACATATACCCTCGTTTTCGAGCTGACCGTTAGAATAAGATATCGCACGTGGGCAAGCCATACAATACAAACTATTCTAACTTACAGGTTTTGGCTATACAATGTATTGCTTTACTGCTTTGGTGTGACGTCACTTTGTCCGGCCCTTATTGTTGTTTACCACACATCTCTTGATTTGGCAGTTTTCCTACCAATTCCCAGGCCATTCATGCTTAGTTTACAATGGCGACTTTTCACCCAAGACGACCATCATTCCGTACAAAAGTGTGTTCATGTCCAAAAGTTCGCTTTGATATAAAGATCACTGCGATTTAAAATCAATAATTGTTTTTGCTTCTGATCAGGACACAGCCAATCCACATAGTTCGACTAATGAGGAATTTTACTTGAAAAACATTAAACCACGTACGTGCTACCGGTGTGTCGGTGGTACTCGATGACGTCACATTATGACGAAAGGCGATGAAGGGGGTAAACAATTTCGGATTTGTTCTTTCTTTATGTACAGGAGTGAACTGAATTTGTCCCGTCGACAGAATCTTGATGAAATGTGGTCATTGTGATATTGGAACAGACCTCTTTATTAAGACAAATATCGCTCTTTACACACACTTATTTATGCAAATTGTATTATCCATAAGAAGAAAGTCAGGTGTTCTAATCCAAAAATAAAAGTTTCTGCAAAACGATGTCCATTCTAAAGAGGTTATACTGTAGCCTGCAAGGTGATGGGTAACTTAATTCCTAAAACGATCCCGTGTTTCTGCCTTTCTGTGTGGGGGACAGACACAATGACGTCACGGCTTACCTAACCCGCTTTGTCCTCTCTCTCACCCTACTAACCAGGAATGGTATGACTACAAATTGAGCTGGCAGAAGGCAGAGTATGGAGGGGTGGACCGACTCTACGTCCCCTCAAAACAAATATGGCTACCGGACATCGTACTTTACAATAAGTAGGTAGAGGTTGGTACTGGTCAATGTAGTGGTCAGCATGCTAGTTCTCCAATATGTCGCACGGACACATTATCGTGATCAGACTAAATACGCCTTTACATGACAAACTCTTTCTGTTCTGCAAATGTACAAAGTAAATCCGTTAAACATGTGTATGTTTTCAAGCAAAACAATGCAATATGACCATGCTGTAATGGAACAAAATCTGTAAAGCATGTCAGTCGCCAAACCACAATAATAGTCCGCGGGTATTGGAGGATATATATGTCGTGGGTACTGACGACATCGGGACCATCCAGGAGTCAGGTAATGAAGAAAATCCAAAGAGGACATAACTAACGATTTTCCTTTTTTTATTCTACGTATTTTTGTATGTAAATTTCAATTTAGATTGAACATTCATGACATTTTGAAAATACAAACAGTAGCGTGATGTCGATCCTTTTGAACTGTGCCAGGCCATGGCTTGGTCCGGTGCCTGTTGAGTCGTTAGCCCTGTTATAAAGGTAAGACACCAAGGGTAAACCATCACTCATAACATATCCCGTCAACGCTTTGTTTTTTGTGTGGGCCTTTGGTTTCTGTTATCTAAGAATAATAAACTAACATAGAACGGTACGGAACGGAAGCAGCGAGGCCAGGTTACCGTACGTATTCTACTGCGCACTCTGTCCTCTCCTGGTCTTCTCACTTCCTGCATTAGACGAGCATGCGCATGGGGCGTGGAACAGGTCTGTACTAACACTGGGAAGCTCGTGTTTTACAAACTGACTTGGTTTAATTATTTGTTTCTGAAAGTGGTGGTTTGACGCCAGCTTGGTTTGGAACCCGGCCGAATATGCCAACATCACCAAACTGGAGGTACCTTCCCCCAAAATATGGACGCCCGACATTGTCCTCTTTAACAAGTAAGTACGCATGTACTGGAAGTTTGGACTTTTTCTTTCTTATTTATGTCCGTTCGTTAATGTACTGTATGATCATTTTATTTACTTTTCATCAGCTCGTGTCATTGATTATAATGAAAAAGAAATGTAAATGTTAATAATGTGTTACATATATCGAAGAGATCTAAAAAGTGATGATTTTGATTGTCATAACCTTATAACATTATATATAAATCATCAGCATCCATTTTTCGAGTGTAATATTTTGGCATGGTTGTTCAAAAGGTGATTAGTTAAGTAGATAGTGTAATTTTTGTTTTTCTTGTATCTTTAAAAAAAAAAAGCATCACTTGATTTTAAATTTTACAGACAGTTAAGATATTACCAATGTAAGTTATATCCAAAATTACAAGTTTTACAAGTTCATAGACGGATTTATTAGATGTTGAAAATGTCGTTAAACAATTATTAAGCTAATCACCTAAAAAAACCAGCTGGATCATGGTTTCTCCAATTGACAGAAAAATATCGTATCCGTGTTATTAATGGAATCTAAAGCCGTTATGGAGAATACTCGTTATACAATGATAATGGTCAACACTGACCATCTCTGGACCTACTGTGAATGTGCGTGCATTTATAAAGTACATGTGTTTATATGACGTACTTACATGTATATAATGTGTTTAATATTTCTTTATTTTCCTTTACATGTTTAAGCAATGTCATGTCATATATTTCACCATGAACACACTTTTCATGATTTCACATCGAGTGCTTGTTTTAGCTATTTGATACAGAGACATACTAGATTCACGGTTAATGTTTATATAATGACTTATATTGGCAATGAATTTACTACAGATTTTTTGATCGAATGATTACATGGAATTTTATTTTGTTTCAATTGTTTCACGTATAGTATGTGAAGTGCACATGACATTTCATTGTAGCATTTTTCTTTTGAAGGATTGCAGTGACTGTCACGTTTAACAACACTTAAAGCACGTGACGCCCCGTGCGTTGAATAAATGTCGGACTTGCTTTTCAGACAAACTATTCCTAAGCGAGGGATAGTCGAGAGCATATTGGAATACACAAAGCAATTACTCTCCAAAATGTCTTTTTTCTTCCCACGCCAAAATTTAATTTGGATTGATACACATCCTGTTTTATTAGAAAGTGAGTAGTATATACAGTACATAGGGTACGTCACCAATGATCCATCCTTGTTTAGAAGTATGTCACCGATTATCTCCCTTAGCTAGGAAGTATGTCACCGATTATCTCCCTTAGCTAGGAGGTATGTCACCAGATGTCGGTTCACGTCTCTCACCCTTTGTTGCATGGTAACCAAACACGCAGAATTCTTTATTTTCACAAATCGAAACTAATCAAACTTAAAGATTTTAACAAATTACTTCCATGTCGAAAACATCGATATCTTTATTTGTACAGAAGAGTGGGTCGACATTACAACGAATTGGGAGGACATTTTTATTGTAGGGGAACTTAGGTTTAGGGTTGTTTAGTCACTGTTTTAAACCCAAAGGATTCGTTTAGGCGCGGTTCCACGGTTACCCCCTCCCCGGGACATCTCTTTTACTGTGCCTCCATCCTCCCCCGGGACAATACGCGTTATCAATCTAATCAATACCAATGCATGTCGCTCTGTACACTTTATTGAGTATCGTAATGAAAAGCTGTTCGAATAAATCTTTGTCACCAGTGGTTACATAATTGGCCTCTCCGAAAAGCCGGGACATATTGCATCTCGGCAGAGCTGACGTATAGGAATATTGACAGCCCTAATGTAGCCAAACACATAAAAACCAATATCTGCTCCTCGCGCTCCAAAGGCTGCCAAACTTGGTCCTTGTTTCCCCTACGGAGGAACAACACCCTGTAAAAATCGAAACAGAAGCAGGAATTGTTGCCTGCTAGCCTACGGTGTGTTGATTTGGGGATTTGTCACGTATCGGCGGGAAATCTCAATTTCCTTATGCCAATTATATTGACAAGATACATTTGAATCTTCATCTTGAGTTCATGCCCAATATGACACGATATTGTTTACGGTTCGGTTCTAGGCGAGTACGGTAGGATGATCGAATAAATTGAGTATGGGCCAGTATGCTACTGAAAAAGACTAATAACTTATATTATACAGATTCTACACCATACGTGTATAAATAAAAATAGATTGAATAGTATAAAAGCCTTCACATGTACTATCTATGTATCATACAGGTCCGTAAAATGTACGATAAAAATAACATATCGGCCGTCAACCTATAGCGAATAAAAATCTTAGACCTTCAACTTATACCGTCTAAATTTCTTAAATATCTTAGAGGCCCTCAACCTGTACATGTACCATCTAAATACCTCACAGGCCCTCAACCTGTACATGTACCATCTAAATATCTTACAGACCCTCAACCTGTACATGTACCATCTAAATGTCTTGCAAACCCTCAACCTGTACATGTACCATCTAAATATCTTAGACGCCCTCAACCTGTACATGTACCATCTAAATATCTTAGAGGCCCTCAACATGTACATGTACCATCTAAATACCTCACAGGCCCTCAACCTGAACATGTACCATTTAAATATCTAAGAGGCCCTCAACCTGTACATGGACCATCTAAATATCTTAGCGGCCCTCAACCTGTACATGTACCATCTAAATACCTCACAGGCCCTCAACCTGTACATGTACCATCTAAATACCTTACAGACCCTCAACCTGTACATGTACCATCTAAATACCTCACAGACCCTCAACCTGTACATGTACCATCTAAATACCTCACAGGCCCTCAACCTGTACATGTACCATCTAAATACCTTACAGACCCTCAACCTGTACATGTACCATCTAAATACCTCACAGGCCTACAACCTGTACATGTACCATCTAAATATCTTACAGACCCTGTACATGTACCATCTAAATATCTTACAGACCCTGTACATGTACCATCTAAATACCTTACATGCCCTCAACCTGGTCATGTACCATCTAAATATCTTACAGGCCCTCAACCTGTACATGTACCATCTAAATACCTTACAGGCCCTCAACCTGGTCATGTACCATCTAAATATCTTACAGGCCCTCAACCTGTACATGTACCATCTAAATATCTTACAGACCCTGTACATGTACCATCTAAATATCTTACAGGCCCTGTACATGTACCATCTAAATACCTTACAGGCCCTCAACCTGGTCATGTACCATCTAAATATCTTACAGGCCCTTAACCTGTATATGTACCATCTAAATACCTTACAGGCCCTCAACCTGGTCATGTACCATCTAAATATCTTGCAGGCCCTCAACCTGTACATGTACCATCTAAATATATTAGAGGCCCTCAACTTGTACATGTACCATCTTAATATCTTACAGACCCTCAACCTGTACATGTACATGTACCATCTAAATATCTTACCGACCCTCATCCTGTACATGTACCATCTAAATATCTTAGAGGCCCTCAACTTATACATGCACCATCTAAATACCTCAAAGGCCCTCAACCTGTACGTGTAAATGTACCATCTAATATATGACAGACCCTCATCCTGTACATGTACCATCTTAATATCTTACAGACCCTCAAGATGTACTTCTAAATATCTTACAGACCCTCAACCTGTACATGTACCATCTCAATATCTTACAGGTCATCAACCTGTACATGTTCCATCTCAATATCTTACAGGCCCTCAACCTGTACATGTACCATCTAAATATGTTAGAGGCCCTCAACTTGTACATGTACCATCTAAATACCTCACAGACCCTCAACCTGTACATGTACCATCTAAATATCTTACAGGCCATCAACCTGTACATGTTCCATCTAAATATCTTACAGACCCTTAACCTATATTGCCTGATTATCATACAAAACTTTAGCCTAAATGTATACTATTTAAATACCAATCTTAAACTTTCATTCATATAACCAATTTTAATCATATGAATTGAAGACCCGTTTCTGAAACAAACACTATTTACATACAACATACATGGTTTCACATTGGTATGCATGGTCCGCAAAAACTATATACATTGTACAACAACTTAAAACGCAAATAAATAGATTACCATTACCTTAGTAAATAAAATGCTTTATACTTTAACGAATATACCCAGCTTCACACCTGAATAAATTTCTCAAAGTATTGTTCTGTCCAAAATACCTGTACAGAGTGGCATCACATAAAGTCCAAAAAATTAGACGGCGATGCCCTATCCATCTTCCGCCCAATATCTGTCGACTTGTTGTAAATCAATTTGTAACAACCTGGCTACCATCAGTCGTAAATGATCTAACAGAAGTATCTAAATATATCTGTTTAGCATTCAAATAAATAAAACATTGGTTTGAAATTACAATTTATAGATCGGAGATTCTTACCGGGTTGATTGGGATCGTTTATATCAATTACATCTAATACAATTAATGGGAATTATATTTGGCACGATAAGCTTAGAGAAAGTGTACACGAATCTAGAATTATGCCAAAAGCATGTCAATTTATTTACAGAAACACAGTATATACCTATACATTGTATTGTGATCTCACCCTGTCCCGCCCAATACCTCCAAAGCTTCCAGTGCTTAAATATAACTCAACAGCAAGACTGCTTTCGTTTTGAGTCTGGTCTTTTTAAAGATGAGCTTGACCTTTCAGTGCTGACGGCCACTACGAAGTGACCTTGATGACAAAGGCCACATTACACCCAAACGGTAAAGTTGTTTGGGAGCCTCCTGCAATCTACAAGTCGTCGTGTCAGATAGACGTGGAGTTCTTCCCCTTTGATATCCAGCAGTGCAGCATGAAGTTCGGGTCGTGGACGTACGACGGCGATCAGGTCGACATCATCCACATGTGCTCAGACGAAGCCATGGACCGGAAGTTGATTGCAGAGGGTATTGACCTGCGAGATTTCTACCCGAGCGTAGAATGGGACATCCTTGAAGGGACCGCCCGGAAGAACGTCCGCCATTATCCCTGCTGTCCCGAGCCGTATCCAGATATCACATTTAACATCACAATGAGGCGGAAGACTCTGTTCCACACAGTCAACCTTATCATCCCATGTGTCTCAATCTCATTCCTAACTGTCCTAGTGTTCTATTTACCCTCAGACAGCGGAGAGAAAATTACTCTGTGTATCTCCATTTTGCTCTCGCTTACTGTATTTTTCCTGCTGTTGGCGGAGATAATTCCGCCTACCTCCATAGTGGTGCCCCTGATCGGCAAATACCTCCTCTTCACCATGATCCTGGTTACCTTGTCCATCCTTGTCACCGTCATAGTCCTCAACGTTCACTTCCGGTCTCCCTCCACACACACCATGTCGCCATGGGTGCGAAGGGTGTTCCTCAACATACTTCCACGACTGTTGATCATGCGTAGACCTACCACTGACCGGGAGGGAACGCAGTCACGTGTTACTGTAAGAACTTGGAACGGGGTGGAAATACGAAATTCCTACCCAGATCATATATGTAACACGATAGACGGGGAGGACATACGGTTCATCCGCCATGGACTAGAGGAACTAGTTGCTGCAGCGGAGACAGATTCCTGCCATAGGAGAAAACCGGTCCCGTTGGAGATACAAAACGCTGTGGATAGCGTTTTCTTCATTGCTGAGCATTTAAAGTCAGAGGACCAGGAAAATTCAGTAAGTACATTCCAATTAGCCTGCTTGAAAAACGGGTTATTCCCAATTTACTTCGACAAGGAAAAGTATTTAACCGAATATAAACGAATTTCGCGCACGAATTTCCTCAATAAAACGATACTCAAAGAAAATATCTAAGATTTCTCTATATGTTTTCTTGAGGTTATATTAAACCTGTATCACGTGCAGAATGTGTAAATTATCAAAAAAACGTCCGTTTGATTACAGCCAAGTACATATAAAAACACAGAAATATGTTAATGATGTACATAACGCATTCCAGTATAACATGCGCCTGGCTCACGGTATACGCGTGATTTACGTCTATCTATATTATGATCGAATAAAAACTTAACGCAGTTCAAGTGCTATACATCTGTTTACTAATGGTGTGATATATCACATTAAAGAGATTGCAGAAGTATATAAGTACACTTTGTAAAATGAACGGATCTAGCATGGTCACCCGCACTCTTGTGTGTTAATGTGATGTTAAGCGTTCGTGTGCTGCGGTTTTGTGACAGTGCTGTGTGTAATTGGCGCGCGTGACATCGCACATTGTCTAGCAATTCTATTTCCCTTTCTTCAACTTCTAATCGATTTCTTAAAATTGAAGAGGAAAACGACTTTGAGGATAAATATCCCTTTTCAATCGGACTCCCGTCCAAGTCAGTCGATCCACGTTTTATTTATATTCATCCTGCATCCCGCCAATTGTCAGCTAATGGAGCATTTCATTTTTTGCATTTGTTTTTTTTTCTATCGTTGAACCATTGAAATTGAACAAAAATTGATTTAGTGCAAGTCCGTTGGGTTAAAGTACTCGGTTAATCTATTTGTAGGACAAATACAATTTCTCAAGCAGGTACATTGTACGCATGCGCGGTATTTAGATATCCGGTGTAGGTTCAGAATCTGTTGAATAATTCAAAGAAAAAGGCCACTCCACATAACAAATATTTCTTTTAGAGCTTTATGCATGGTTTCTGTTATTGTAGTTCTATGATAAAACTATTACCGGCTATGTTTTATACGACATTTATCGGTATAGGGTTCAGTAACGACATGGTAGAGCAATAAGTATAACGCTTAGCAATATTCACATCGCCATTGGTTTCAACGTCTTTCTAAATCATGTCCAACTCAATTGTCTTTGTAAGTCCGGATGTGGGCAGGCTAAATATAACTAACCACCGAGCATTACACAAACGACATATTCTGAAATTTGATGTTTTACAAACAAATATAAATCATCTTTATTTAAACAAATTTATGGACGTTTTGAAATAAACAACATTGCAGTTCTTATCTGAAGCGTTTAATCTACGAATGTTTAGAATGATTGCATGGCAGCCATACTGGAGTAAAGAGTGGATGTATAGTGGACGTACTTTAGAACTGGTTAACCAAATATGGCTTGGTACTTTAATACAACAGCTAGGTGAGGGGCGTGTATTTAACAGATTCGGTTTTAAAGCATGTTGAGCGCGTGTTTCGTGCTGAATTGTTAAACCACCAAATCAATGCTTTCCCACTTTTTGTCTTATCTTTAAATGTTTAATGCATGTATATTCCCTACGAGGTATATCGGATCACTCAAGAATCCATACTTGCAGTAATTTCTTCCACTCCCTAATAATCTGTAGCGTATATAAGTTTGTTTTATTTCATAATCCATATTAGGTCTTTATTTAAATATTTTTGGTCGGGTGATTCATCACTGAAAAAATCTCAAAAGGATTGGTACATCTAAAAAGCAAACATGTACAAATGTGCATGCGTATTTGTGATGAACGTCGCGATAAATTCAAATGACGGCATGAGCGCGAGGCCAACTTGATGACTGTTCTAAGATACGTCGATCAGTTTCCTGGATTATAACAGAGATACATCATTTTGTTGGATTAGACGCGCCCCTTAACCTAGTCAGCTCCAATATAGCATGTAACAATTTGTTTTCGTGTTTTCGTCTGTGGAAAATGTTTGGAAATATTGAAGAAATTAGTTCGTCAAATTTACATACAGTCAATTTAAGTAAGCCGTCAAGTAAACAAGTTACAAAATCACGCCTTTCTTTTATGAATGCTATTAACTGATTATTGTCGTCATTTTTATTATGACGTCATAATTGTAACGTTGGATACCACTGTCCCTCTCTGGATAGATGGCAGTATTGCTCATTGAACAAGCGTATAAGAGTAATTCGATTAATTTTAACAAAATACTAAAAAATATTACGAGTGACTGATTTTCTATGAGATAAACAGATTCCGGAAATTTTAAATCTAAACATTTACATTTTCTAGCACGCTTCATTGAATTTGCTTTTATCCAGTTTGCATTTATATAGCCTATGAATGCTAACTGAAAGCAGTTCAATACTTTAAAAATACACAAAAATACTCGTACTGCTCTACACAACTTTAAAAATCATTATAAAATTTACTTATTTACTTAATATCCTTATCTAATATGTGTCGCTCCTATTGTCCATTAAACAGATAAAAGAGGACTGGAAGTACGTTGCTATGGTGCTGGACCGCTTGTTCCTGTGGATCTTCACCACCGCCTGTGTAGTGGGAACTTTCGGGATCATTCTACAGGCGCCCACAATTTACGACGCCAGAATGCCTCTGACGCCCCAAGACACGTGCTTCCTGCCGTCTTAGTGATGACGTCATGTCTTGTGATTGCGTCATCGTGTGACGGTTCCATATCTGTGATAGTGACGTTGATATGATTGTGGACATGTGTGGACGTGTGTGTCCTACTAGGGTTATGCAAGGCCGTATAGTGACTGTTGGGACATGTTCGTGGTGAAAACGTGACAGATTGTATGTACACCGATTGCCCTAGAGATAGTATAAATGTTGCAGATGTTACGAGTTTAGTGTTTATTTATTAGCTTTCATAGTTTATTTCTGTAATATCGTAGTAAACTATTTGTAAACAAGAGTCAACCAAATTGTGGTTTAATGGCTTGAAATACTTTTAAGACAAAAAAAAATTGTTCCATTTATGCATAATGACCACAAGATGGACAATGTGTATAAACGCCTACGTGGTATCGTTTTAAGTATTTATAATATCCTTTTAGCAGTTAGTTAAATATTATTTAATAAATAGAGACAAAATTCTTAAAAAGTCAATTATTACGTCTTAGGTAAATACATATCATTTATCGCCACTTGATTTATTGGTAGGACAAATAAATCTGACTCATCATGCCGCCGGAATTATGAGTCCGGATCGTGTTACGTTTCATAGTCTCCCTGATTAGGTAGCTGTTTCCGCAAACGAGACATTTTTGTTTTATTATTAAAAAAGAATCTGGGAGATTGTGAAGTAATTCTAATATATAAATCTCATCTATACTTTTTGCTTAATTTTGAAATGTGCTGCGCAAGTAAATATTTTATATCACATAAAAAGTGCCCTATAACATTTTCCTGTCCGTTTAATATTTTGAATAGACACTTAGGGCGGTGTGACATTTGTTGATTAATAAAACTTTGATGTAAAAATTTCAAACATTTCTAAAAATACATTTTAAACAATCCCAGACAGTTAATAAGAACTTTATTACGATGTGAGTCGGGACATTTTGTAGTCTACACAAAGGCCATAGTCTTGTGAACATTTACAGGAAGAGGTACTTTACAGCCATTGACGATGAGGAACAGTAATATGTCTGGTTTAGAATTCAGGAACTGGTACATGTTCTTTACAATATCTGGTTTAGCCTACAGAAACTGGTACTTTACAGCCTTGACAGGAACAGTGTACGTGTCGTTTAGTTTATGTTTCATATCTCTTATTGTTGTTGTTGTTGTTGTTAATTTGTTCTTATTTACATTGGAAATCTAAATAGTTAACAAACACTCAAGTTTCTTTGAGTTATTTTTGGTCGTCATCCATAAGATAAACATCGATTTGTTTTACACAGACAAGATTTGAATACGACTTATATTTTGACCCAAAGACTACAAAGAAAAAATCCAGAATGCTTTGGCACTGCTTTGATGTCAAGGTGGACTTCAAATCGCATTTGTTTCCTGCCAAAGGGGAGTAACCATATGTAGAATGTGTTCGTGTTGTGCCGTAGACTACAGCACTATACATACAGCTAGTTAATGTCGAACAATGTCGAGTTCAAGGTCACGTTAAACCTTTCTCAAAGTTCAAGGTCACATACACATCATTTTGCCCTCCCTGTAAGACTCTGGAGGACTTCAGAAGCCGAAGGAAACATTTAAATAAACCATCACATTGACAGACGTGTTACAGATGTTATTTTCAAAATATGATCCTTGATCTTTTTTAAACCACAAATTCCTTTCTTGTGTTTTATTTATTAAAATTATATATTTTACAAAACTGACAAAGGAATGCTAAACTGTGTTTGCCGTAAACTTAATGGTCAACTGTATTGTTATATAGGCATTTAGTATTTGACAACAGCGACATATGAAAGAATATACTGGGAATTATTTTACTTTTTGTATGTGCACTTAGGACGTTAACAGATTTTGTATTTGCAATTCTCGCCTAAAAGTCCTTACAAAAACAAATGTAATTAAATTAAAACTGCATAAGAATATCTGATAAATCAAGTTTATTATAAATGGTTTATTATGTCCCCCCTTCGAATGAAGGGAGACATATTGTATTAGTTCTGGTTCTTCTTCTGGTTGTTCTAATCGCAACTTGTCCGGGCCATAACTTTTAAGCCGTTAAAGATATCTTGATGACCCACAGAAGGTATGCAGTGCACTGAATTTAGGTCACTGTGACCTTCATCTCAAGGTGAAAGGTCAAATGAGTGCAACATTTTCAGTAAATTCTTGTCCGGCCCGTACATTTTAAACCGTTAAAGATATTTTGATTAAACTTGAGGTATGCATGCATTACCAACAGAAGGGCCGCAGTGCACTGGAACTAGGTATCATGCCCCACTATATACAGAGTTATGGCCCTTTTAATTTTTAAATACCAAAGTTTGGCCGTAGCATAAGTTCCATGTTATTTCACCTATGTTGACCAAACTTACTATACTTTTAATGTATCTTGGAAAGTAGGAGTGTTGCATTCTAAATTCGGGTCTCGTGTCCCACTATATAAAGAGATATGGCCGTTTGTTAATATTTTATACCGAAATTTGTCTATTGGTGAATAAGGGGAGACATATGTTTTTGTTCACAAAAAGAAAATTCTAGTTGATGTTTAATTGCGCTTGTTCCTGTCTTCTCTTAAGAACGATTTACATACATTCAGGGTCATATTTTCCACACTGTATATTCATATTTACGTACAATAACTTTCGCAGTCTTACCATTCTATACTTATTCGAGAGAAATTAATTTCTTGTTTCATTGGACGTGTATGCCTTACTCTATCTATAAATAATGGCTCCAGTAACACTTGAATGCACGATCGATACTTCACGCGAATTTACGCAAAAAATATTTCGCTATAAATAATCAACAGTCAACCAAGTAATGGTGTGTATTTCAGTTATATAGTCTGTATTATACTTTTAGTGCAACCCAGATGTAGTATGTACTGTGTTCATGAACTAACTAAGCTTATTGTCTTTTTAAAACCACGTTTTCGAAGACTGACCACTGTGCAGCAAGGAAATTGAGTATAATATAGTTTCAGTTGAAACTACTAGCTGTAATAAAATAAAATAAACAATGTTTCTTGCATTTGTATTGGTTGGATAACGATCACGTGAAGATTGGTAATTTGTGATATTGACTAGGTATACAGTGGATCTGTTGTTCGAAGAAGAAGGTCAGTATTCACTTTATGACGTCATTTCAATTGTAACGTCACAATATTAATGCCATTTGACAAATGGAGTACATTCCTCCGTACAATATCAGTGAATGTGTGGTTATATGGACCTGAGATAGTGATACATGTATTGACCTGGACCTCGTTTCGGTAAATATCAAGTTCATATAACCACATTTTAACCACATCATTAGTCTATAAGTGATCACTATTTCATACTTAAACTGACCCCATTTTGCGAGACATTTGACTTGGTTTTTTCCTTCCACTTTTCCCTACGATGACACACTTCATAAAACATTATCCGCTATCTGCACAATCGCTTTTTGTAATTAATAAGATATTTGAGTACATACCTCGCAGTTATAAAGGGTCCGCAGGAAACTGTTTGAAATTGTAATACACGTATGTGATACTGATTCTTAACTATTAAACGTCACACGTAGAATATATGACTAAAACACATCAGCGGTATCGGGAGCTTTCAATTGAAATTTACCCTTTCCGCACAATAAAAAAACTTTCAAACGGTGGGGGGTTTTCATGTGTGTATTTCTTTTGTATTTTACATACTTTAAAAAGCGACATTTAAATGTTTTATCTTGTCAAAGTACATGAATGAGGAATGTGAGCCCCACCCTTTTTATTAGTATTTGGACCCGTGCCTTAAATTCAAAAAACACATCTTCCTTGACACCACTTAAAAATACTTAGTTAAACGAAATAGGGCAAAGCAATATAATTGGAAACACTTTTTTCAAGTTGGCTTATATTGATCGCATGCAGCTTCATAAAGCACAACCAGTGAAATGGCAACTGCTCTCTCTAACACTTAACACTTTAGAGTTATGCCCAGTTTTGTGATACTACCAACGTGATGAACGTAGGAGAAGTTATCTGGATATGCCGCAGACGGTCAGTTCTGAATCGAGATGAGGGGGGGGGGTCATAGTCTCTCGCACATCTATGACAAGTTATTAAACAGAGGGTAGCCGAATCGATTTGATCGTCATTTCGTACTTTTGTAACAATCAGTGACTTACTATTATAGCTTAGCCAAATCAATTTTGTGTCAATTTCATATATATTTTACGAATCCGACGAAGATGACCCATCGTCCAAATCATCGAAACGTCACTCTTAAACATTTCACTGATTGTGCTACATTAACCTATAAACAAAGAATAAGACAAATAAGAAACCGGTACCACAGAGCTACCAAGCAAACTCAAAGTCGGATATCACATACCATAAGTCTATAACAGAAACTAAGGAGACACCAAAAAGGGGAACTGATGAGACAACTAAACAATCTGAAAATACACCAAAACACCGGGACTGATGAGACACCAAAACAACCGGAACTCGGGAGACTCCAAAACATGCGGGAACGATGAGACACCAACATAGTAAACACCAAAACAACATGAACATGGTAAACACCAAAACAACATGAACTTGGGAGACATCAAAACAACAGGAACTTCGGAGACACCAAAACAATAGGAACTGGAGAGACACCAAAACAACAGGAACTGGGGAGACACCTAAACAACAGGAACTTAGGAGACACCAAAACAAAAGTAAAGACAGCATAAGCATAACAAAATCCTAGGAAGTGATCTCCGGGAAAGGAAATGTCACTATATTTTTTTAGTGCCCCTTTTAATCAAACTTGATTTCCAGATATCCTGACAGCCAACCTTCTTGACGTCGCGACACTATCGCAGACATCACGACCAGTCTAACACACCTTGGTAGATGTGTGCTGTGAACACTCCAAAACTCCCCAGATAAGATCCGTAGTGTGTGTGTGTGTGTGTGTGACATGTGGTACCCCGTTCTGTTAGTAAGAACAATGTACATGTTAACCTACTTCCTAACATTTAGTAAGAGGAATATTTAAAACAAATAATGGTCAAATTTCTATATGTGTTTTCCTTGTGTCCTTAGGACAATATATCTATATAAAATGTCGATAATTCAGATAATTGCACCTCTCTTCAAATTATTATAAGTCTATGTTCAATATTTAAGATACTGCTATAATCTTCTCAAAAAGATTTGATTCGAAAACTGTGTGAACTAACAAAAGGTTTCTAGGAGAACACTTAATTCAAAATTAAAGATGAAGCAAAGCGTTTTATGTGTTTTTTCATTTCCTTCTTTTTACACATATTTTTTCATTGTGATCATGATTATATTATTTTTTTATTCAAGTATATAGTGTAACTTTCGTGTACAAAAGAAAAAGAGAGGAGAGGGGACTTAAGAGAGACAACTCCTGGTGATCAAAATAAAATTCCGGTTAATAATAGAGATCGTTGAAGTATGTTGTACGCCTGCACAAATATACGAAATGCATTATGTGTTCGCATAAAAAACAATTGTGCTGTGATGTTTAGATTTCAATCAAGATAAATCCAAATTTCATAAAGTACATTTAAGATGTGTTGCATAAGATTATACAATAAATTCATGATAACCTAGATCTGGGTACCCTTAGAATATGCTCTTTACACAAAACTCATATCATGCATTTTCCTTGTAATAAAATATCAATTCGGGTCACGAAAATAAGATAAACATTTACATATACTCTAAAGTACGCTACCATCGCGTTTCTATGGCAACCTCGATGGGGGAACGTTTTTAATTAATACCCAAAATATATCTTAATGTTACATTTGAGATTCCACAGTGTCTGAAAGGAATCCTTTGCACCGTGGTTTCTGGGCGTACTCGGGCGGGAGACAGACCTATTTACTTGAATAGGTCGGACACCGGCGACATATGAAAGATATTTTTATTCAAAACTGATTCGTGTGTGGCTTAAAAATCCATAAAAGTTATTGATATTCATATAGAAACTCAGTATGCCTGTGAATGCATTACCGGTACAGACTTGAACACGAACGGTACATGTATGTAATATTTAATAGTTTACCGAGTATGTATAATGTACATCTCAATTCTATGGTGAAGTAGGTTATCAAAATGGCTCGATAAGAAATTCATTGTGACGACAGTTGTAAACACGTCATGTTCGCATTCTGAATAGCAGTATATCTATTAAAATCAAATTCAGTTTATCTGCTGCGAAGCTCGCTTAACGCCTACATTCATTACGAAGCAGAGTGTTACCCGAGCCAAGTATGCCCTCGCCGCCATAAGCCTCCTCGTAATTACAGGGGCACCGACATCTAATCACCACGCTTTTTTTATTAGGAAAGTGGTTCGCGGTAAATAATGACAAGTGGCAGTTAATTACGCCAGGAAATGATGCATCAGTGTAGGTATATTTGCTTTGATACGGACACCTTCCCGGTGGCCATATCCTATCCCCCTCTCACCATACAAGGCATGGTTCGTCACACGCATCTTCATTTAAATGTCGACCACGATCATATCATGTGTAGTATTTATATAGGTATAAAAGACGATATTCTTACATTATTTACTTACTAGAATATGATTAAGGCTTTCAATATAGACAGTATACCTAGAGTTTGCTCTGTCAATATTGAACAAGTAAAGCCGGATACAATAGACCGTCCGGGTCCTTTGTTGAGTATTTACACATAACCTAACATTTCCCCCATTGCTGAGGCTACGAGTAATAAAAAGTGACAGATCATTTATGTATTACGGTGTTCTTATAGGAGCGAGAGAGGTAGAGTGCATATCATTGGAACTCCCCCTGTAACGAGATAGTCCCTCAATCTTTGTTCATAAAAAGGTATTCAGAACTGATAAAAAAAATATCGCAAGTACTTCTGGCAAGGAGAACACCAACTCGTTGAGCACATTTAACATTTCTCTAGTGCCTACACAGACATCCATCCGAATACCTCGCCATTTCTCATAGAAACACGACAGAAGATAGGTATATATCAGATTTGAATCGGCCTTACAGAAACATTGAATATATATTACATTAATAATAGCACACATCAGCAGATAATGTACCGACAGACAATGGGCTTGTGCCTGATGAGACTCCCGAGGTCGCCGCCAAGGCCTAACTACTTGTACACACAGGTTTCACTTAGATCCGGATAAACAGTTACGGGGAAGGTGACCCTCCAGGGCGGGCGTGTCATACATGGCACTGATTGCACAATTTCTTTCAATGGACAGATTGGATACCGAGCATGCAGAAAGTGCAATGTGTATTGTTGGGGGTCAATGGATTCCCACGGTTTTTCATCGTTAATGTAATCTAACTAATGATATAAATGCAAAAACTCTATAGCAAGCACAGACACACACATGCCTAGATGTCAAATAAATATGGCATTTGTAGAAATAAGTCCAAAGAAAAAGTAGACCTGTTGAATGTTACACAAAATAAGCACGGCATAAGTTACCATAAAGTCCATCGGGATGATATTCTAGGAGAATCAGAGCTAATCATGTTTGCAATCATCGTAATTTTATACGTATGTTCTAAATTAGTTACCTCCAATTTTTAAACATTAATGTCGTGAGTCTGTTAATGCTATGCATTAAAAACGATAGAATAACGTACAAACAATACACAAAAATGACGTAATTCCATTGCGTTTTGATTTGCTTCGCAATTCCATCTCGAGGGACTTTAAGCAAACATGCGCTATGTATTTTTTTGTGTGGAATGAAGGGGATCTCGGGAATGACATGGCCTCGAAGAGTAGAGCCAATACATAAGTACATGGCCGTAGTTACATTTATTTCCTTTACCACTAGTTAAAAAAATATCTCTAAAAGTCATTGCGAGAATTTAAAAAAATGGACTTTGACTGGGCCCGTGATAAGTAGCTATCATATCGCAATACAACCACTGTTGGAAAAAATACTTCAGAAAACTATCGAGAGCCCATCCTTTAAATGATATCAACTTGACGAGTGTTTAATTTGTTTGGCGTCACAAGTTTTAAGAATATTAACTCTCATTCATCTGATAATTACAGGCAGCCAATGTCTTAGATGTTCACTCATTATAATCAGGGTACGAAACCAAAATAATTATTGTACTAGGTTGTAGAATTGATGTATCACTCAAATGATGGTGTGCATTACCCGCTGTCGATTTACGGAATTAGAGACGGTATTATAGAGACAAACTGTTTCAGTAACACAACACAACTACCCAAATCAACTCCACTCCATAGAATGGTACACATACTGTTTGTGTAATAAATCGAGACATTCAAAATTTTGTTACTATTTGGCCGAAATTGGTGGGCTGATTTTTTGTCTCATGTTTGAGCGTTTCCCTTTATGCCATACGTCAGCTGTTTACATTTCATATGTATATGTATATTGGTCACAAACGTACAGTTGTAGCTATCAAGTTAGATATGATTTACTTTTCAGTATTATATTTGTTCATGAAGAGAGAAGCTATGGAAAACAAAGCATGCCTGTCTCTCTGCCCTTGGGTACTACATAAACATGAAAGTGTGACGTGGGCTGATGTCACATGTGGTCGTGTCACGTGGCACGCTAGTGTCAACGATTAGTCGTGTGTGCTGATGTAAGATGTGCTGGTATAACGTGCGATCGTGCCACTTGTACAAGTGTGCTATATGGCACATGCGTTGTTATCACGTATGGTCTTGTCAAATGCGCAAGTGTCGCGTGTGACAGTGTCATGTGTGCTGGTGTAGCGTGTGCTGGTATCACGTGTGATTATTTCACGTGTGCTAGCGTAATATGTTGGTGTCACGTCTGCAATTGTCATTTGTTATTATCACGCGTGTTGTGTCACATGTGCTGTTGTCAAGTGAAGTCGTGTCACGTAAACTGGTGTGAAATATATTGGTGTCACAAGTGCAGGTATCTCTGGAGGTCGTTCCACGTGCGTTTGTGTCACATTTGGTGTTTCGCATGTGTAAGTGTCGCGTGTGTTGTGTCACACGTGCTTCTCTCACGTGTGCTAGCGTCGTGCGTTAGAATCAATTGTGCTGGTGTTGCCAGTTTTGATGGTGTCACGTTCGGTCGTGTCGCATGTGCTGGAATCACGTGCGTTAGTTTTACACGTGCTGGTGTCCAACAAGTGTATGTACCACGTAGAGTCATGCTGTATGCAGTGATGTCACGTGTATTAATGTCGCTTGCTCTCGTGCCTCGTGTCACATTCGTTGGTGTCCCATGTAATGTGACACTTACGATTGTTGCACGTGTACCACGTCACGCCTGCTTGTGGTTCATGTGCCATGTGGGGTCATATCACGTGTGTTGGTAGTTTACTCCGGAACTTTAAAACGGAATAACCTATGCATTGTGTCAGACAAATTATTATCAAATATTAGTCATATTTATGCAACCACACCATTTGGCATCAAAACTATATATCAGAAAAAAAGTTTTGTAATCAAAGAAAATGTCATCTTTATACGCCATAACAATTTGAGCCTAGATAATGGAATGGAGGAGACAACGTTTTCTTCAAAATTATTACCTGTAACAACAAAATAAACACACATATACAGTAGAACTGTTTCAGTTCTAGCAGTAGTTTCTAGAGCGTATCTCGACTACGTGTCCTGAAGTAACATTGTACTAATTACCTCTGTTCTGTCCTGTACAAAACAACCTCACTACAACTCAAACCTAATTGTAAACATGTATTGAAAAGCACCTGTGGATATCATCGCATCAGGAAGTCCGTTCCAGGGGACGAATCAGTGTGCATATTTACAGACAGTGGTTATCGGTTCAGATCAATAACTCGAGCAACGCTGCTCGGAGAAAGGGGGACAAATCTGCCGGAAGGGGTGTGATTTAGAGCCTGTTTATTAAGACGGATAGCTTCTCTAGTTGAGTATGGCACTAGGGGGCAAGCCTAGGCGGGTACTCCCCCTTCTAAATGTCACATAGACAGCATATACTGTCCCGTAAAAGATAGAGAGTCCAACCACTTTTCCACTTTATATAAAAATAGAAAATATTTATCTTCATATTAAAATCATACCATGACCGGTAAAGGTTGCAGACCATTTAAAAACAGATTTGCTCTTTATTGAAGATAACACTACATAGAGCTTTGTCTTTCCACCTCAAAAGTTACAAAGTACTTTCGCCTACTACACTTCACTACAATGCAATGAACTTCCCCTTTTCATTGTTAAGTAAACATTAGGCAATGCCCCCTTTTTACTTTTTATTCTATATCAAGCACCGTCCCATTCAGTATTACCCCCATCCTATCTTAATATCAACATTGGCCCTTAATGATTTCAAATATCGACTGACCGTAATACAGTATAAAAAACAAATCGATATCATCTAAACACTATACTGCGCCCTTCTCAACATTATTTACACGTTAATAGTCCCCTCTAAACATTAATTACACGTTAATTGTACCTTCTAAACATTAATTAAAGGCCAGACACTGCTCCTTGTAAATGTTAATTAAATTGTAAATTATGTAGCTCTCTAAACGTTAAAAGTCTGCGATCGTCTAAACTGATCTTCAAAACCAGGTACATGTGCGTATCCACATCTATACGGTAATTCACCATATATTTTACCAGTGGTCGATGATATTTCAACAAGTAAACTTATGGATCCCCGTACCACAGCCAAAAAAACGGAAGCTGTTGACTCATTCACCCCTGAAGTTTCATAAATTAATGAACTATTCCAACCTGTGAATTTTGAAAGTTCAAATGTGTCTTCAATGATTGAATGAGTTCAGGGGGGATGACTGTGTGTAAGATCAACTACAGGTGGAATTGTCTAGAGTTTTGTCCGCATTGTCACAAGGATCCTTAAAGGCAATTCAACACCAATAACAGGTACTTCTTCCTTTTATACTATGAATTGTCTCATTTCAAACGATTACTCAATCATTCCGTATTGCTCCATTCTAGTCAGTAATTAAACATCAGGCACCCCTTGCATGATACAAGTACATGCAATTCAACATCAGGTACTGTCATTCTATCACGGTAATTAAATATCAATTAACCCCCTCTCCATCCCCCACCCCACCCCAACCCCACCAACGCTCTATACGTTATTTTGAGGAAGCGATCTCGCTTCTTGATTATGTTAAACAAGTCATCACAACGCACGAGCGCAAGTAAAGGTACAATGGTTGTCTAACTTGGATGTTACTAATTAGAGTTACTCGGAGTTTCGTGTTTAGCGATTTATCTGTGCTTGACGTTGGTTCTGTATTTCTCTTGGCGACCAGAGTTACTTTTACCTGTGAACTATAAAGCACGCTGTAGGTATGCATTTACAGGACGGATCCCGTGTTGTATGCTCTGTATTTCTGTTACAAAGCTAAGCTGTCACTTGTAATAACAAGAAACATGTTGCTGTAACATATACGCCGACTGCACCTTCAATTGCGGATACCACTGCCTCGACATGGCGTCTTTATCACAGGTCGGCCGACTTATATATTGTATGGGTGGGCCCGCACTAAAAATCTCAATTTAATTTTAAACCCTTAATCCGTGTGATTTTCTCCGGCGCTACACGTGATTATGTGTATCTGTCTAGTTATACGACAGCCATGCCAACTGATCCGAACAGTACAAAGCACGTGGAAACGTGGTTAAGGTGTAACGCAGCTGGCAACGTGTTTATGTCACATACAATTAGTCTTTACGTCCGTAACACAGTGATCCAGACCGAGGGCACGTGTGTAACGTGTAACATGTAGCTCCTCTTCCCATTTTCAGACAAAGAGCACCATCATCTAAAGCGCTTTAGAGTGGCTTATGTTAGCTAGATAGATAGGGCGCTATATCAAATGTTGTATATCTATTTATTTATTTTATCATCAGACCCAGGTAAAAATCGCAATTCCGTTAAAATCAAAGCTTATTTCACCTGGGATCGAGGATGAAGGAACACATGCAACACATGTTAGCAAATGGCCAAAAGCATATGTAGCTTATAGACAAGTACATTTACAGTGTCGTTTGCATATGTAATACACATTGTCGAGGACTAGGACCATGTCATAATTAACACTATATATTTATTAATATTATATCTTAAACACTAGCATTTTGGTACTGACCAATATTTCTGAAGGTTGATTCGTGCTGAGATTTCCCAATACATTGCGTATACTTTAACGAATAAACCATCTAGTATACTCTGATGTACAAATGAGTAGCAACATGTTTTGGAGAAATCCTGTCAACAACCGGCGTTCTTGTAAGTTGTGAATGGTACTCAGCTTGATAATAGTAACAGACTGTTTTGTTTACTAAGTTCGAATGGACTCTTTCCTCAGCAGGTATAAAATACAGGTGAGAGACAGAGGAACACATCTGCTAGCTGCTTCCAGATTTATGATTCGGTTTAACACAAAGGTTGAACGCGGCATTGTTATTCTTCCCTCTTAGTCAGCTGTCACTGATATTGCTTCACAAGCCGTTCTCAAATTCCCATAGGACTGCTTTCGGAATTACAAATGCTATCATTGTTTTACAAAACACAGAACAAATCTATTTCGAGATAGGGCAAGACGAGCCTTTGTTTTGTTTCTTAACACACACTGCTTTATTTCCATTGCTCTCTTTACTGCCATCAGAGGAGAGTGTATGTCATTCCACTAATTACACTTGTAAACAGCAGCTGTAGGCTGAATACATTTCCCGGTCATTCCGGAAACCAAGGTTCTGGTAATTTACACAGATTTACCGCACGCTGTATAACGCCATCCTAATTCCATCACACACCAATGCGCGTGGAAGTCTATAAATAATTGTCGTGTATTCCCTCGGATTGGTTACATGCACGATTGACTCCATTTTTTTATCGCCGTGGAAAGTGGATAGGAAAATGATGAGATATCCATCAAAGTCACTTGTCTAGCGACGATTGTGTGTAATAGATATGAGATAAAATGCCCAATCAGGCAGAAAACAGAGTAATCTGTATCATTTACTAAGAGAAATCCCGGAACTATTTGATGCTTGATATACCCGAGACAATTAGCGTTCCCCTCTGATTGTGACTAGGACAAACCTCCTGATCCGGACGTTGCCCAGTCACAGCCATCCGGATCGATAGATCCGTCATTGGTCCACGCTCGTTTTCATAAGTGGATATGTATATCAGTTTCCGGTCTGTCGGTCCCATGACGGAATTACAAATGGCGCGTTGCATACTGCTAAACGTGCTTGACACGCGAATCTGTTTGAGATTTACCTTTATTAGTTATACCAGTCTTAAAATTGTACCATGGTTTTGCCCTTTATAACTATATTAGTAAGATATGTCCATATGGTAAGATTAGTTGCATCTGATTTTGTTGGAAACCAACTAAAGCAACATCATATCTGCAATAGGACATTTAAAACTTCATCATTTAAATGTTCTTATGATTCTACTGATAACGTAATGGAATGACATCATTACAAGAAGCAAAATATGTCACTTTCTTTTCCACAAATTTTAGGACCGAACACATTTTCCTTTTCTGTTTCTGATTTGCAGCTGCTCAGATTTGGACAAAGTCTAATTTTCTAGAAGTGCGCACGTTGTAATGTGAGATACGTGTACTACAGACATTTTGTCAATAACACTACAATGTATCAGATATATTGGACATATAGATTCAGGAAATATATTCCAAGTGATGCAAAATTCAGTCCGCGGCGGTGGAGACGGTATTTGCAGGTTTGTGGTAGGATGACCTTGATGTTTTGACCTTTCTCTGACCAACTTGATCCGATCCAATGGTAAACACAAAATAGGAAGCAATCTTGTATCATCTTTCTTGTTACATAATACGGACGGCTTAGATTACTCTTTTGATTATCGGAATATAGTGTTGGTGATCCGTTATCCTAGAGTACGCCTCATCTTTTCCCGCCCGACGCGGCAATGATGACACATCCGTCGTCACGAGATTGACAGCCTCTATCAGTCACGCGCGGAAATATGGCGGGGACCCACCAGTGGGATGATGGATAAATAGTCCCCCGATACGGACGCCGTGATGGCTACCGCCCGTTGACCGTTATGATGTAGACGTCCTTATGAAGTAATATGAAGTAATTTGGTCACTATGACGACAGCAGGATCCACGGTTAGATGATGATGTTGACTTTTCCTATGCGCTTGGCAAGACAATTGTCGTCTGGTTATTTTAATTTGAACCCACACTTGTAAGAGTGCAGACGGGCACGCGGCAGTCATAGGCAAACACTTATATCCTCAGAACTCTGCGAAACCAAAAAAACGCAAATTAAATTTCCCATGTTTGATATCAAATACCTTGTTCTTTAAGGTTTTAACTATATTAGTTCATCGTATTTCAAACATGACCAAGTACTTGTACACGTGTCCTTGTCTTTGTACGTCACTTCGGCGCGCAACTCTTTGACTTATTTATCGCTCGAGGTACATTTGTGTCATACATGTAGATATTCAAATATATATTCAAATGTATTGATGGATAACTGGATAACAGTTAGAGTATTCTCTTCTGCATCTCTCATTTTTTTGCTTTCTGTTCATCTTACCTAAACGAATGCCTATAGACAAGACATATATTTATATATTAATAATATAAAAGGCGTTCGAAGAGGGGCGTTACCCAGAAATACTAATTAAAGCTCATCAATTTTGATTGGCTGATGGCAAGTGGACAGTTGGTATACATGTATCATTTTACTTCGATGAATATCGCCCCTTTTCTAATTCAATTTTAGAATCAGTTTGCATTGTTTTCATTTTCCACTAGAGGGCGCAGTTGTCTGATATCGATCGCTTCGTTAGGGCTAAGAACTAATTCGGTCGAGCGTGAACAACCTTCTTCCCTGTCGACACGTCGGATCACTTAGACCCCGGTAAACCAGCACGTGTGTGACAGGGGCGGAAGCAGACATCAAATCACCGTCACTACACGACGCCTGGGAGCGAGTAAAACCTCCAGCCAAACAGACATGCTGACATATGGTAGTTTAATGTTCGGGTTTCTCGAGGGTTTACCAGCCTTCCATTAAGAACGCCTTCATCAGGAACGTTTATGTATTACATGCATGTGACTGGTGCTTTATTGGTGGCCAAGACCATCCAGTTCTCTTCAAAAACTTCCGTTTGAGAAAAGTGTCCTTAAGCCAGAAGACAGCATAAATTTTTCTCGACACCAATGCAGTCGGAAGATACATTAAAGTAACGGTACATATCGTATGTAATACATGTGTAGTGGTTTAAACACCACCCGGAACACGCAATCAGGAACCATTGTAAATGGTGAGAAGGAGATACAACCAATCAAAAGTAAAATACATGTTATTCTAGTTCTGTTATTATCATCTTTATTACAGAGGGAAAAACATCGATCTGTACGCGTTATACCATAAACGGAAAATAAACACATAGAGTGAAATAAGCTTAGGTTCTTAGTTCCTTAGGCATTATATCAAAAAGTAACCAGGAATACGGAGTAAGGAAGCTTTGCTTTATTTGTGTTTTACGTCCTATTAACAGCTATGGTAATTTAAGGATTGTCATGTTTTGGTGGTGGAGGAAAGCCGGAGTTTCCGGAGAAAACACCCACCGACCTACGGCCAGTACCTGGCGACTGCCCCACGTAGTTCTCGAACCCGTGACCCAGCGGCGGAGGGCTAGTGGTATCAGAATGTTCACCAGTAAGGAAGCACATATTCAAAGATTTGGTTTGTTGATGGAGCAAGTCATACAAAGTAAAACATTACTGTACCATACGGCCATTTCGTCGATATACAAGTAGTTCTCATCAGGAACAGACAAAGGATGTATGTTCTATTAAATGATCGTCAAGACGATGATAAGTACAAACATTGCACTTCATTTTCCTTGTTAGTTAAATCCTGCATGTCAGCGATTGCGATTGTTAGAAAATGACAAGTGTCCTCCATTTGTTGTAAACCGTGATAAGATCTCACGTTCGTGTACAAATCTATGTGTTTGTCAATCCTTCCCGGAAAAGTACGGTTGTACGTTGATAACGACCATACTTAAGATGAAAACACATGAATGTACTTTTAAAATGAAATTTAAGTAGAAAATGGCAAAATGGGTTCAGGCTACAGATTGCCTTTCTGTTGCACGTTTTGTTATGTCGCACTGATAATGTGGCTATATCACACACAGGAGGTATTGAGGAGAGCTTACAGGTGATTACAAGTAACAAGAACGTGCCTTCGGATTGATTGACCTCCAGCAACTGTTTTTAACGACATGTCCATACTATATGTTATTTACAATGTTAATCAATTAAAATCTGCATTCAATTTTCAGCCAACTTAATTAAAGCTGCTGACCCCTAAGTTTTGCGATGTATCTGTAGTTGGGGTTATGGTTATTTTTTAAGTATCAAAAAAGTTAAATACGAATTCCAGTATCATTATTTTTGTTTTAATTTTCATTTATTGAATTTTGTACTTAACGTGAGTCCGTCGTAAGTAACGTCTAAATAGCGAATTTATGTAATACATTTTACCTGATGTTATAGTACGAGGTGAACGCGGCTCACTCAATGGACTAAAATATATACATGTATAATACAATTATTTACTACCTTTTTAAAATTCTCTTCCCGTATCCAAACAAAGAAATCGCATGGCCCTGACACAGCTTATAGCCTATCGAGAAAGGATTTTGAACTGGATCGACTCCTATCGAGATAACCTTTGTATCGCAATATTTGTTTGTTTTCAATAATTGTTAAGTCATAACAGGAAAACAACGCTAAGAAAACTGAAAATCAGTGCAGGCCCACTCATATGTAAGGTTTAAAGGTAATGCTTTATGTATTAGACAGAACAAATAACACATTATCGGTCAAATCGCAAATACTGCAAGGATACATTTAAACAAATGATTGTGTTTTTCAACAAAAATTGATAAGCATTTTATATCAAAATTAATTTATCCACCTAATATCAATATTATATGTTACTTTTATAATTAACGGCTCAAGTAGTTCGCTTCACACGTTTTATATACTGTGCCCGGATAAACACAATTATTCAAATATTGCTGATTTTGTTAATTCATAAACACAAGCTACAGGTAGAGCAGCATCTTAATAGTTAATTTGTAACTTATCAATAGTACATGTGCATCAACCATTCATTGTAGAAGACCCTGTATTTATATCTTTGAATTATTTCTCACGACCGTAGGGTGATAAATAGGTATAGAGGTGTCATAGGCGACAACAAAAACATTGAACCATGGGACCTTTTCACTTTTTATATTGCAATTATTCAAGATTTCTTGTCATTCTTGATGACACAAGACAAGCTGGATGATAATCATTACATCTGGCAGTTTTAAAAAGCATTTAACATGTCAATCAACTGAACCGAAGGACAACACAGCATTTATAGTGTATGTATGTTTATGATATAGGTCAAGTTGAAGATTATTTAAGAGGTGTGTTGCTGACCTCGTTCATGCCTGAATGCCATTTTTATGTGAGAAACCACATTGTATGTTGAGCACGCGCATCCTGCGCGAGGTTCCACTAATTACCCAATTTACAGATTTATAATCCCCCACTGTGGGCCGGGAGTGGACGGCGTGTTCATCAAAGCTACGCGCTATGGAGTCTTCTAATTAACTAGCAATAAATATGATTAAAACAATTGGCATGGAAATTGGGTTGTGAGTTAGGAAGCCTGGGTTGGATCATTCGTTCGATTGTGTTGAGAGAGCTGTTATGAAGCCGTATCGTTTACTCTGCTGTCAAAGCTCTAGTCCCGTAAGCTCATCTCTGCTGAGGAATCTCCGACTGTTGTCAAATTTACAGCGAAAATATGCATCAGATTTGCTTTAATCTTAAATGATTTTCGACTCTACGGGCGTTTCAATTCGGCGTATTGAATAAGCACATGGTTTTATTTATAATTGATGGGAGATTTGCATGGAAAATTGGACAAGAAAGCCGACATTACCAAATATTAAATCACCACATACATTCTTTTCTTGCACTTGTATAATCTGAGCAAATATTAAAGATAAACTGACGAAGCTTTTTTTTTCTGGCTGATTCTGAAAATTGCCTAAAATTGATCTTATCCTGAAGATTTTCCAATTGGTTATGGCAAATTTTCCGGGGCTTGGTGCCAACTTTGTAGCCTAATACTGGTAATCTGTTCGTGTATGTAGCTCTGGTTTACCAATACTTGATATGAAGGGAGTTTCCTCTCAGCTAAATATAAATATATGATCCACTAGCTATTTTGATACTTTTGAGATCTAACACGTACACGTGTACCTATATGTCTATTTTGTCATAGAGACGCTTGCCTCTCCATGTACGTTTGTCTTTCCGTTCTCACGAACACCTGCTTCGTCATCCAAACGTTTGTCACTGTCTATGTTCGTGTTCACCAACGACGTCATATGGACGCTTGTCTATCCGTTCTTGCGTACACCTACATTGTCGTGGGAACATTTGTCACTCTACGTGAGGAGTAAAACAACAACGTTATAGGGATGCTTGTCTATTCATGGACGTGCACACCTAATACATGAACGACGTCACA
This sequence comes from Mizuhopecten yessoensis, assembly GCF_002113885.1. Taxonomy (NCBI): domain Eukaryota; kingdom Metazoa; phylum Mollusca; class Bivalvia; order Pectinida; family Pectinidae; genus Mizuhopecten; species Mizuhopecten yessoensis. The sequence goes on from NW_018408705.1 coordinate 396,881, forward strand.
GAGACGCTTGTCCATCATTACACATGCATACATTGGCCGTCATTTAGATTTTGGTAACAGTCTTGTGAAGATGATGAAATGCTGACGACATAGTGCTAAAGATTAAAAAAAAGCAAAACAATGATGTCGCGTAAACATTATTGGTCTCTGATCTACTTAATAGTATCAAAGGAAGAGATTTTCCATTCGACAAAAAATAAACGTGTAAAAGTTCTTCATATTTTCATTGGTAGATTTGTGAACCTGTCAAACTGAAATTTAAATATTTGCATATGAATTATACGTTTAAAACCATTAAACCACAGGAAAAACAAACGAACACCCGAACATAAGCACAGGAGAAATTCGAATGTTAAATCACAGTGGAAAGCACACTCGCCAAAGCGACTGGAGATCGAGGATGAGAAAAGCCCGACCACATGGGTTTCCAGGGGTACTCCGGTTTTCTTCCTACATTTATACCTCCCGCGTGCTAACATCCGGACAAACAAGAGTGATCAATATAAGTTGGGAAAACATATTCCATAATTCAATGAATATTTAAGTATATATATATTGGATTTCTTGGGGACTGAGGGGACACCAAAACAAAAGGAAAGACAACGTGAATCCAAAAAAAATGACTATACAGCAACTATTCTTACGGATTCGCCGTGGATTTATCACATTGTGTCCGTGACTGATAATAATATATTATCGTGTGTCCTTATCAATAGCTCGTCTACAAGTACATCAGATACATGAATTACCATGGGAACCATTGACCACGCGATCATTCCCGATCAAGCATCAGATATTGAGACTTTCTATCTTAGGAATGGATATCTGTCACATGCATTACCATCAAATTCGTTCACCCCCTTTGTACTTCCCTATCATGCAAAGTATTAGTAATCGTCACTGATTGATAGACTATGTAAGAAACATTGGGTCTTCATTTAGAAAGATACTAACCGCTCCCAACCGACTTGGCTAAGAAGAATTTTTCTCTTTAGCTCATTCGGTAAAGCGTCAGACTAGTAAGCAAGATTTTCTGATTTCGAACCTTAGCGGAGGCGTTTTGATTTATATTTTTGTATACAAAGACGACTTTTTGTTTGTTTATTTTTTAACATAAAAACGCACCTTTCAAATGAAGTGAGCTATTGTGTAGAGTATTCGACAAATAGGTGGTCGTCAGGGTTGTCATCTATACTACTTGTAGTACTAGCCATGTAAGACGACATAAGCATCTTGTCCAAACTTATAAAGGCCTGAATTTGGAGGCCATCAGATTTACAGTAGTTCATCACATCACCTGATACGAGATTTTTTTTACTTCTCGCTCAAATCGCTCAATATAGCCATTTTCAAACACGATTATGACGTCTTGTTAATAACAAGGTTGTAAGACAAACCTCTATTAGACTGTCTTATAGATTAAGACACGCGAGGACTGCAGTGGACACCAGACACGTAATAGGTCAAAACATGCTCGACCCGTCCAAAACTATCTATCCGTCTTCAAGACCTTTAACGTTTCGTAAAACGTTTCCCTATTACTTCCGATCTGTAAATGTGACAACCTTCCAAACATCCCCAAAACTTGTTCAGTGTGTGAGAAAGAACCAATGTCTCGTGCAATCTTGTCAATTAATTTATTAGTTAACGATATCAGTACACATTGTAACATTGTATAACCAAGCAATCGTGTATAGTACTGCAAAAGTTTTCAATTCATGCAATCATATTTTTTCTCGCATTTATCCCGAACTTCATTCACGTACAAACAGCGACCGGCCTTAACTGTTAACTTATGTCAAACACAATTTATCAAGCAGCTGAAACATACTTTGCGTTCAATTACAAAGTAATATCCACTTGTGAAAATGGAGCAATTAAATTGCACCGGAACGAACCAGAATCCGGTAAGTTGTTTTGTTTGTTTGGGGTTTGGTGCCCTCGCACAAGGTCATATAAAAACATGTGCCTTTTGAGATGCCACCGAACAAAGCTAGATAAGTGAGAAAAGCAAGAAAAGTATAAATTCCAAATGTTACAATAGGTGCAGCAGATCGATTTTAGTTTCTCCATTGAAGCAACACAAGAAAACTTCGAATTCTGCAGGGGTTCACGTTATCGCCCAGTACGATAACGTGTAGTGGCGATACACAGACCCATTCTGCATGTAGTGTAAGAGGCGACTAATGAAGAGAACCCCTGTAGAATTGGGGGTTTGCTTTTGCGTCCTCTACTTGAGACACAAAAGTGACCAAAATAATCTGCTTCACCCAATTGCAATATTTGGGATCGTTGTGTTCCTCTCGACTCTCTACTTCTAAATACCTTTTATTTCCTAGCGCCTTGCTTGACAATACCTTTTGGCGTTCGCCCAGGTGAGGAAGGCAATTGGTTCTGTCCCCAGGCCGGGACATACCAAAGTCCTTAAAAATGGTAGTTGCTATTCCCTGCTTAACGTTCAGCATTTCGGGGAATGACAACAACAGCTTTCAGTATGGTCGTCTGACAAATTAAAATGACAAATTAATTTACCTACTTGTACTACATGTAATAGCATGTTTACCTAATATATAGTTTGTATGCTTGACTACAGCAGTGCCCCATCTTTTTGATATCGTCATCTGGCATTCCCCGAATGGAGGCTGCTGTTGCTGCTCCGATGCGAAAGGAATGGGATTTGAACCGTTTTGTATCAAAGCCACCAAAATGAAGTGCTTTGTGCAGCACGGCAGAAAACTGCTAACGTGTAACAGGTTTCCCTCCATAATGACAGAAAAGGTGACCCTGTATATTTGGACGGAGATGCAGGTATTGAGAAACGAATGTTACTGGTCCCCGCTTTTAGCTACTGGAATTTTTTGTACCCCTTGAATGCTGATCGGTCTTGGAAGAAGAGAGTGTCAATCCTAGCAGTCCCGTTGTCAGTATAATGTGACCGGGTGAAATGCTATGCATGGTGCCTTAAAAGTATTAAAAAAGCATTTTAATGTCAATGTCGTACAAATATTCGTTTGTCATTGTCCACCACACAGACTGTCATATAAATTATATACTATATATTGGTCAGCCTTTGCCATTTTGTCATTCTGATTGATGTATATTACCAATATGTTGCTCAATTGCTTGATAACATCAGATATACAGTTATACATGTGTCCCTCACATCGACCGACGTGTCACCTATATTCTAAATACGTTGATCAGCAGCTAACGTTCTGTTGCCCGGTCAAAGTCTTGCCAGACATATTGCAATATGATCCACTTACAACAGCTAAACAACACTCATTGTTTGTTACGCTTTTATTCATGAATCGTATTTTAAGCAGCTTTTAGTCCGCCCTGTCCCGTGACTGTAAGTCCCGTCTGGGTCTCGTCTGTTACGAGAACATGTCCTTTGTGGATAAATATGTAAATACGGCGTTGACAATATCTCTGTATGATTTATATATCTGACGTTTGTCACGGTACGACTGGCGATCGTCTGTCTGTGAATCGGTGAGGTTTATATACAATGTCTGTGTTCTGTGGATCGTAAAATTATTCAATCATTTCAGTAATGGTCGGGATTCTTCATAAATCACAGATCACTGACGTTCGAACGGTATCTTCTTTTGAAAATCTCTCCTTAGCCTTAAAATCAAACTTCCTTCACACATCTAACAAAAGATTCATATTTCCAACAAGAATGTCATGTTGAAATATTTACCATCGTATGGCACTGGCAATATATATCGTTTAGCATTCGTAGCATGTATGAATAACAAGACCCGCTTGTTGACGTCATCATGTTTATGGCGTCATAATTGTCATTTCCAATATCACTGACTCTCCCTGAAGAGTTAGATGACTGTTTTTTGACAAGTTTCTGTGATATATACATTTTTTCGAACGAAGTGTTAATTTTGATTCTTTATTTTCTATGACATTAACAGAATCTGCAAATGGTAAATATAAGTGTTGAACTGTTTCCAATTTGTAATTTCAGTCAATATGACACAGGGACAGCGTGTGAGAGGCAGCTACGGTATGACACAGGGACAGCGTGTGACAAGACAGCTACGATATGACACAGGGACAGCGTGTAACAAGACAGACTCGGTATGCCACAGGGACAGCGTGTGACAAGACAGCTACGGTATGGCACAGGGACAGCGTGTGACGAGACAGCTACAGTATGACACAGGGACAGCGTGTGACAAGCCAGTTACGGTATGACACAGGGACAGCGTACGACGAGACAGCTACGGTATGACACAGGGACAGCGTGTGACGAGACAGCTACAGTATGACACAGGGACAGCGTGTGACAAGACAGTTACGGTATGACACAGGGACAGCGTACGACGAGACCGCTACGGTATGATACAGGGACAGCGTGTGACAAGACAGACTCAGTATGCCACAAGGACAGCGTGCGACGAGATAGCTACGGTATGGCACAGGGACAGCGTGTGACGAGACAGTTACGATATGACACAGGGACAGAGAGTGACGAGACAGCTACGGTATGACAGGGGGACAGCGTGTGACGAGATAGCTACGGTATGAAACAGGGACAGCGTGTGACGAGACAGCTACAGTATGACACAAGGACAGCGTGTGACGAGACAGCTACAGTATGACACAGGGACAGCGAGTGACGAGACAGCTACGGTATGGCACAGGGACAGCGCGTGACGAGATAGCTACGGTATGGCACAGGGACACCGTGTGACGAGACAGTTACGATATGACACAGGGACAGCGAGGGACGAGACAGCTACGGTATGGCACAGGGACAGCGTGTGACGAGATAGCTGCGGTATGGCACAGGGACAGCGTGTGACGAGACAGCTACGATATGACACAGGGACACCGTGTGACGAGACAGCTACGGTATGGCACAGGGACACCGTGTGACGAGACAGCTACGGTATGGCACAGGGACACCGTGTGACGAGACAGCTACGGTATGGCACAGGGACACCGTGTGACGAGACAGCTACGGTATGGCACAGGGACACCGTGTGACGAGACAGCTACGATATGACACAGGGACAGAGAGTGACGAGACAGCGACGGTATGACACAGGGACAGCGTGTGACGAGACCGCAACGGTATGACACAGGGACAGAGAGTGACGAGACAGCTACGGTATGACACGGGGACAGCGTGTGACGAGATAGCTACGGGATGACACAAGGACAGCGTGTGACGAGACAGCTACAGTATGACACAAGGACAGCGTGTGACGAGACAGCTACGGTATGACACGGGGGCAGCGTGTGACGAGATAGCTACGGGATGACACAAGGACAGCGTGTGACGAGACAGCTACAGTATGACACAGGGACAGCGTGTGACGAGCCAGCTACGGTATGACACAAGGACAGCGTGTGACGAGACAGCTACGGTATGACACGGGGTCAGCGTGTGACGAGATAGCTACGGTATGACACAGGGACAGCGTGTGACGAGACAGCTACGGTATGACACGGGGGCAGTGTGTGACAAGGCAGCTTAAGGTACATGTATGACACAGGGACAGTGTGTGACGAGACACCTACGGTATGACACAGGGAAGTGGATTTCATTAAATTTTAATTCTCTGTTAATACACAGAAATACTACTTCAAACAGACGACCATGCGTTATCTAACGCGTACAGGGGCATCTGCAGGTTTCGGGTTTTGTTCTGTTCTGTGGGAGATACTGCCCCGATATATCTTCGTGTTGTCTTTTCTTGTGTCCGTTTGGCTCCTGATGTTTGAGCATTGAATTTGGTTTCCGAATTTGGCATTATGAGCTATAATGCTAGAGTATAATTGTTTTATTGTATCAAGATATATTTGAATTGGTAAGACTTGCAGTCTTATAGCTATCCTGTTTTCCGCCTCCTCTAATATGACCTTATTTGAGCGACCTGTGACCTCATAATATATCCAACATTGTCAAAAAATTTGTGTTAATATGTGACTTCCTTCTCCCACATAAACACATGTTTCCTTTGGAATGCACACACATTATTTTTGTCTATTAACCATTCTGTCTCAGAACAAAACTCGACATTAACGTTTCAAGGAGATGGTATCGGGCTATCTGTACTGGGACGATACACCGGAACATCTAAAGGATCGGAGGGTCGTTTTTTGACCGTGTCTGTAGCACGTGGACCTAACTGAGTTAACCCTCTTCTGATGTCCTGCAAATTCGGTAGAACGCATCGTAATGGGGCCTTGTATCCCGGCGGGATGGGGCAGTTAGATACAAGCTTAGATACGGGACACGCCAATACTGCGCGTCAATTACAGAAAGGCGTACGCATGTTGATATGTTCATGCATAATCGTGCAATTTCGCCGTCTTCTGATGAACGAGTTTGAATCTGTCCTGCAGTCCACTGTTTGCATTCATCGATAATTTCTAATTGGTCTTAAACAATACTGGTTATATGTAACATGAGTTTTATTGAATGATGATCATTGCAGATCATTGATATTTATCCTGTGACTACATGCCTGTGGGAATCGTCCAATATGGTGTACACGTTTTGTACAACAAATATTAACACGACTTATTAGTGTACTTGAGTTTCTCTTGAGCAGGCGAACTTACTGGTGCCTTATTGATCAGCGCTGGTTTTATATTTACATTAAAGGTTGATGTGATACAGTTGGACACATACAGCGTTTACAGATTCAATTGATGGTTTAATTGTCGATCTCTCCTTGTATTGCAGCACGCACCGTTCAACTGACGATCTCATAAATCAGCTAAACCATTAACACTATTTGCAAGCAAGGAACATAACATGAAGACGCGGTCAATGACACTCGCATGTCCTTGATAATCATATCATGTGATCAAATAACGTGATAAATCACATGATTGAAACCTGTTGTTATAAGATATGATGGGGGTCACCGGTACTATACCGATCTTAGCATGTTGTTTGAACTATGAAAAGTAATGGTATTTGGATTAATAAATACATTACATAACGTTTGAATCGTTTTAGTTAGCAATATGGACGATCGAGTCCAGAAAGGGTTGCTTTCTATTGAACTTTGATAGCAATATCATGTTTTTTAGATTTTATCTCAGCCCCATGGTTTCCGTACAAATCACATTATATGAATACTTGATAATATTAATAAAAATATACATGGAATTTTTATTAGAAAATTAGGAATACAACTGGATTTAAATTTTATTACGGCATCGAAAACCAATATTGTTTTATCGGGATAAAAATCGGGGTTCTCTTCATGTTGTCTTTTAAAAGTGCACTTCTACTGGACGGTGTACAAATGTATATTACAATTCAATGAGAGACAGGTTGGCTGGTAACAGAAAAGAAAAAAAAATGCCATCAACAATGCTTAGGTCCGTTCCGATCGGATCGTGGTCAAATCGGCATCAGAGCCTAGATCACTAATGAAAATCTACTTAGTGGTGAATGGTTCTAAAGTATTGCACACGGATGCATGTCTTGACCTCTGACGTGCCGGTAACGTCGGCAGCTAATGGACCGACGTAAGTATATATAGGTAATTAAACATCGTCCGCCACATGTGCGCGGACTAATGGTTACTAATTGCTGGTCTCACAGACAGGGAATCTTTAATCTAAACCAGCCCTACATATAGATCAGATTTGTCAATACCGCTTACCCTTTTTATCGGGACTAATCTCGCTCGGTTATACCATCAATCTAAATGTAGGTCTTTTACTGTGGAGGTAAGTATTTAACATACAGACACATTAGTATTATAAGTATCTTTCCAAATCAGAATTGGTGAGAACAATCAGAACTCTTCATACCGTCAGAAAATAAAAGATGTTGATTTTAGACAGGACTTGATACTTCATCTCACCAATAATCGTTAACGCTGTTTTCTCACGTTACATTTTAATACATAAACCCGTGCGAAGCTAATCCGCGGGCAGCATGAGCTGGGGATATTGTTAATATTTGAAAGAATGTGTCACTTCTCTTGAATAGACAACCGAGGTTTATTGAAATAAGTCCACATCAGCTTGCGCCATCTGGTATAGACCTCACACGTGTGATATGCGCCCGATCGATTAGGTTTTCTATCCCATGTAACAAGTGGTCATGCACGTGTCCGAGCGTACAAAGTAATCCGGGCCCCGGGTCCCGCCCCAGCCCGGGAGGTTCCAAATGCTCATTTCAGGTTCTGCGTCTCACAGAAGCTGGTTTACGGTAGAAAATCCCCCTCGCTTGAAATACACACGGAGGGAGACCCCATCCCACGTTAGAAACACGATACAAGAAACGTGGTAAACGGATTTACATACACTCGACTGTTTTATCGTTTGTTGCTCGTTTGTCTTGTGGTTCGCACGCGCAGTGTATTGATCGCTGCGCGTGCCAGAAAATAAGTCAACCAAGCAAAGACGGGAAAAGAAGCGAGGTTCGGAACTAAATATTAACCAAAGTATTCCGGTTATTGTAGTCAAGCTCCATGAAGAAAATAACTTCGAACGGATAATAACACACCAAAAAATAGCCCGTTTAGCGAGCAATCGATAGTCGGGGTTCCTTTTGATGTCACACAACGGTGGGCCACTCATTGTGACCATTCGTTCAATCCATTTCATGCAAGTCTTTGAGAATGTAAATATTACGAGCGAAAAGTCAATTGAAATTCGCTCAAGCTGAAGTTGTCAATATGAAGATCGTGAGCGTATCAATGAACACAAATTTCCTAAGCCTTTCCTTGTGTTTGTATTTGTACATGGGATTGATTGGCATGTGTTCGCCGTCCCGTGTAGAACATAGATCTTGTGCTTACCGTCAGAGTAGGGGGTGGGGGTGGGGGTAATTGTTTCATAATAGCAGTAATTATAAAGTCGTTGAATATTGTTTGAATATGTAATATATGAATGCCTATTGAGATATATAGCGAGTTCAGTTCTGATGAAACATTGAATTGAATGCTGTGTGAATATATGTAAGCATGGACTACCGATATTGCGAAAGGAATATGAAAAAGGTTCACACATATAGTTGAATACTAATGGAAATTGATATTTATGGTTGATTATTGGGTTGAATTATGTTTGAATAGGTAAAATTTTGAAAATGATTTATTTTTAATATCTGAAATGAATATACATATATTTATGAAAATAAGGAATGAATATGTATAGTTGAATATTATATTAAGTTAGTGTTGTGACAATATGCAGGAGTTGAAAATGCATTATATCTTTGTTCTACATATCTATAGCATGAATGTATTAATAAATACAGTTAATGAGTATGTGGAGTAACATGTAAATATTGAATTGGGTATTGTGTCAATATACAGGAGTTGAATATGCTATATTTCGTTATTTTACAAATCAAGTATGAAAATATCAGCGAATATATTTGATGAATATGTAGAGTTCAATAATGATTTGAATGTTGTGTCAATATGCAAGAGTTGAATATGATTGATTCCGTTATTCTACATATCTAGTATGAATATGTTAATGACTTCTTTTATTTTTGCTGTCATTATTATTTGTAGAAATATGATTGGGAATGATTGCGTACTAGTTGATTGAATGTGATGTAGGAGTTGATTGAATATGATGTAGGAGTTATTGAATATGATGTAGGGGTTGATTGAATAGGATGTAGGCGTTGCTTGAATAGGATGTAGGGGTTGATTGAATAGGATGTAGGCGTTGATTGTATAGGATGTAGGGGTGATTGAATAGGACATGCATTGCAGTTGTTACTATGGAGTCTGCATACGTGTCGTTGGTGAGTAGAAAGCTTATATTTTGGGGCAGCTGAAGGAAGTGCTAATACTTCTACCACAGAGTATTAACCTCTACACTAACACTAGGAGTTCTCGACGATCTCAGTTTCTGTTGGTAGTGTGCAGTACTTTTAAAAGATACATTGTGTAGGTAAATGTGGCAACAGACACCCTAGGTGTACACGATAATTAACAGAGAATATATCATGTAACATCCGCGGACGGCGCGGGAACCACCAACCCAGCACGTGCTGCAGTTTTAATATCCATCACGTCCATAAGCACGGAAGATAGCGCACAAGATTTCACAACTTACAAAAGTCAAAAGAATTTCGTTAAAGTTATCGGTTATCTGCTGCAGCTTCTGACAGGGATGGTAGTGTCGAACAACAGTGTGTGTGCAATTGCAATATTTGGGGGCGACGTACCAAAATACCTTGTTTAATTAACAAATAAATTCACATCAAAGTATCATAATGATTATATACGTTGTTTCTATTTAATTGGGTGCGTCGCCCATCGAGAGACAGTACAGAGCTGGGCGTCTCTCGTTAGCTGTGGTGTGGTACCCGTCCGCACAGCCTTGCCTAGGTCAGTACAGACCCAGCAGGCCGCGTTGTGAGGAACGCCGTACTTATGTCAAAATATCAAACAATCGGAGGGAATGAACAACGACAGATACACGTGGTAAGGAATACACAGTCGAGTGGGAGGCTCCACAAACTCCTCCTTACTTACTCATACAATCGTATCAAACTTCACCGCGTTACTCCGTAGGATTTAATTCAATATAATCGCTGTTCCCGTACACGAGCAGACCAAGTCTAGCCCGGCAGTGTTTAGGAAATTATACTAACTCGTTGCTTTTTTAACATCTAAAAGTCAGAGAAATCATATTAGAGGGGACGGATATTGCTCCTCAACTCAACCAGCACGACTCGGCTTCAGACGTCAGTGGGGACAGGTCGGATAATTAAAACCTAGGAAATACAAAGGACTCATCTTCCGATACCAAGACATGTGACTTCTTGTGACAGAGTTAGATGGTCATACAGTTCTGTTATATAGCAGGTCACCTTGTTCGATAGCAACCGAAACCACATGCCTCCCAGTGGTCGGTCAAGGTCAGTGATACTGAAGACGGTCGGCCAAGATTTCTGTGACGTAGTTTGATAATTGTGTGACATTGGACGTTGTGTTTAGAGACATGGTAACCCCTGGTCTATTTTTTGGGGTGGCCACTTTCCTCGTGGTCCTGGCCGGATATTGTGACGGACAAGAACCACCGGCAGAGAAGCGTCTCCATAGCGACCTGTTGGTGCGGGGTAGATACAGCAAACTCATCCGTCCTTCCGGTACTGACGGAAACAGTAGCGTCCAGAAGCTGACGGTCAAACTGGGCATGCGCCTCACACAGCTTCTCAACATGGTAAGTATTTCCGGGTTTATTTTTGTTTTGTGTTAATGGGTTTCTGTATTTGTTTATAAACATGCTTTTAGTAAATTAGATGAAGCAAACTTTCTGCGATGAAATGTAATGCATATTACCATTAAAACGACAAATATGATCACTCTTTCAGAGAGGCAACGATGGACATCGACGTTGGTTTTACCCTTATCAATATAATTTAATTTGTATTCCATTTCTTAATTGAATTACTCTTCCCTAACTTACTGAAATTTCTATAATTGATGTTTCCAGGCTTTGACCCGCGTTTGAACAAAAAGATCAATATTCATTGAACAATTTAAGCAAATAGTTACAAATGTGTGTGTTGAGTTCTTGAAAATGTCAATACAATGTATTGTATATATATATGCATACAGTTTAATAGTAAAACACTTGTCTCTTTACCTTGTAACAAAATTGGAGCAGTTTGATTACTGCTAGCGTACTACAGTATTCGATTGAGCAGAACAGCTTACTAGTCATGTTAACCTAATCCGTTTTAAATGATGTTTAGTCTATGATAACATTTTCTCAGGTTTAAATTTTGGCATATGTACATAATTGTAATATACCTATTTAAGTGTAAGTGGTTAGTGTTAAGGAGGTCCAAAGGAAGCAAATCATACTACGACTTTCTCTGATCGTAGGGCGAGCTAGTAAACATTTAAATGTTATAAAATAAAATAAAAACATTGTATAGCGTTTAAGTGGTTGTCTGAAGATTAAAAGCTAATTATGTCTGTCGGGGGTTATTTCAGAAATGTATGCACTACCTGCCTGTAGAATAAATCATGTGTGTGTTTGTTGTTTGTATGTATATATATAGATAAGACCGTACCAGGGTACCGTTCACCAATACACAACAATGGTCCATTGTTTAGTTAGCATTCAGATATGTTACTTTCACATATGTGCGGTGTGTTTTATGCAAGCCAGCGAAAGAAGCTGTTTTAACGGAAGTATTAAAAAAGCCATTCTCCTTACATAAGGACCGTTATCATCCCTCCTGATAGCGTTACGGCACACTAGCTAGAGGCACATTAAACCGAAGTGTCGATATCATACCTGTCTGCCACATTCCGTAAGGAAACTTCACACAACTACGTGGGTACAAAACAACATAGGTCCTAAACCACTTTGATGTGTACAAATATTTAAAGAATGCCATTTAAGAACCTATTACGATGTTTTGAAAAAAATACATAAAAAGTTGTGTATTCGACGTGCAATTTCATGCAACTCTGAAGTGGTGGTATTCTGTCGAGCCGTTTGTTAGCCCAGCACCAACAGTATTTGTAGTTCTATCTCCATATGCCGTGTCCTCAGATACAGATGCGTAATGTTTATCTATTAATAGTATACATTTGTTCTCTGAACGTCCATACTCTGTTTAATATCATAATATGTTTCATAATGTGAACGGGCATCTGTTTTGTCCCAAGTATCTCGCAAACCGTAGTCGAAATGTCTCCATGTAAATTAAAGTTCTGTACCCTGTGTTCATACGGATCGGGAGTTAAAGATTAAGAAGGAATATCGTGCATTTTGAAGAAAACATGCAATCGTTCACGAACTTGTTTGATAAGTGGTAACGACCCACATGTACAATGTCATACATGGCCTCACAGTAATTTGAATGTCCCACCAGTACAATAAGGTCATATAGCGGTAGTCGTAACAACTCATCTGCCCAATGAAGTCATACAGGGTCAAACGATAAACTTAACGGCTCAAATTTAAAATCAGGTCGTATAATGGTATTGGTAATGGCTCATCAGCAAAATTCAAAATTAATATTGGCCAAACGGTAGTCTTAAAGGCACCTCTGTACAATGATGTCATACAGCGGCAAACGGTAGTCTTAAAGGCACCTCTGTACACTGATGTCATACAGCGCTAAACGGTAGTCTTAAAGGCACATCTGTACAATGGTGTCATACAGCGCCAAACGGTAGTCTTAAAGGAACATCTGGACAATGGTGTCATACAGCGCTAAACGGTATTCTTAAAGGCGACTCTGTACAATTACGTCATACAGCGCTAAACGGTAATCTTAAAGGCACCTCTGTACAATGATGGCATACAGCTCCAAACGGTAGTCTTAAAGGCACCTCTGTACCATGATGTCATACAGCGCTAAACGGTAGTCTTAAAGGCGCCTCTGTACAATGACGTCATACAGCGCTAAACGGTAATCTTAAAGGCACCGCTGTACAATGATGTCATACAGCGCCAAACGGTAGTCTTAAATGCACCTCTGTACAATGATGTCATACAGCGCTAATCGGTAGTCTTAAAGGCACCTCTGTACAATGATATCATACAGCGCCAAACGGTAGTCTTAAAGGCCCCTCTGTACAATGATGTCATACAGCGCTAAACGGTAGTCTTAAAGGCGCCTCTGTACAATGACGTCATACAGCGCTAAACGGTAGTCTTAAAGGCGACTCTGTACAATGACGTCATACAGCGCTAAACGGTAGTCTTAAAGGCGCCTCTGTACAATGACGTCATACAGCGCTAAACGGTAGTCTTAAAGGCGACTCTGTACAATTACGTCATACAGCGCTAAACGGTAATCTTAAAGGCACCTCTGTACAATGATGGCATACAGCTCCAAACGGTAGTCTTAAAGGCACCTCTGTACGATGATGTCATACAGCGCTAAACGGTAGTCTTAAAGGCACCTCTGTACAATGGTGTCATACAGCGCCAAACGGTAGTCTTAAAGGAACATCTGGACAATGGTGTCATACAGCGCTAAACGGTAGTCTTAAAGGCGCCTCTGTACAATGACGTCATACAGCGCTAAACGGTAGTCTTAAAGGCGACTCTGTACAATGACGTCATACAGCGCTAAACGGTAATCTTAAAGGCACCTCTGTACAATGATGTCATACAGGGCTAAACGGTAGTCTTAAAGGCACCTCTGTACAATGGTGTCACACAGCGCCAAACGGTAGTCTTAAAGGCACATCTGTACAATGCGTCATACAGCGCTAAACGGTAGTCTTAAAGGCACATCTGTACAATGGTGTCATACAGCGCCACACGGTAGTCTTAAAGGCACCTCTGTACAATGATGTCACACAGCGCCACACGGTAGTCTTAAAGGCACATCTGTACAATGATGTCATACAGCGCTAAACGGTAGTCTTAAAGGCACATCTGTACAATGGTGTCATACAGCGCCAAACGGTAGTCTTAAAGGCACATCTGGACAATGGTGTCATACAGCGCTAAACGGTAGTCTTAAAGGCGACTCTGTACAATGACGTCATACAGCGCTAAACGGTAATCTTAAAGGCACCTCTGTACAATGATGTCATACAGCGCCAAACGGTTATCTAAATGGCCCATCTGTATCAGGTCATAGAAGGCCACACGGTAATCTGAATGCCTCATCTGTATACTAAGGTCATACAGGACAACATAACATATAATGTCCTACCTGTTTCCGAAGGTCACACAGGGCCAAACGGTAGTATTAACGGTCCATATACACTGATGTTATACAGGGCCACACAGTAGTCATATTGTACCGGTCATAAACACTATGATATTATACAGGGCCACACGGTAGTCTTATTGTACTGGTCACATGCACTATGATGTTATACAGGGTCACACGGTAGTGTTATTTTACCGCTTATATACACTATGATGTTATACAGGGCCGCACAGTAGTCTTATTGTACCGGTCATAAACACTATGATATTATACATGGCCACACAGTAGTCTTATTGTACTGGTCATATACACTATGATGTTATACAGGGCCGCACAGTAGTCTTATTGTACCGGTCATAAACACTATGATATTATAAAGGGCCACACGGTAGTCTTATTGTACTGGTCACATGCACTATGATGTTATACAGGGTCACACGGTAGTCTTATTGTACCGGTCATATACACTATGATGTTATACAGGGTCACACGGTAGTGTTATTTTACCGCTTATATACACTATGATGTTATACAGGGCCACACAGTAGTCTTATTGTACCGGTCATATACACTATGATGTTATACAGGGTCACACGGTAGTCCTATTGTACCGGTCGTATACACTACGATGTTATACAGGGTCACACGGTAGTCTTATTGTACCGTCCATATACACTATGATGTTATACAGGGCCACACAGTAGTCTTATTGTACCGGTCATATACACTATGATGTTATATAGGGTCACACGGTAGACTTATTGTACCGGTCATTTACACTATGATGTTATACAGGGCCACACAGTAGTCTTATTGTACCGGTCATATACACTATGATGTTATACCGGGCCGCACAGTAGTCTTATTGTACCGGTCATATACACTATGATGTTATATAGGGTCACACGGTAGACTAAGTGTACCGGTCATATACACTATGATGTTACACAGGGCCACACAGTAGACTTATTGTACCGGTCATATACACTATGATGTTATACAGGGCCGCACAGGAGTCTTATTGTACCGGTTATATGGTCACACGGTAGTCTTATTCTACCTTATTGTACCGGTCATTTACACTATGATGTTATAAAGGGTCACACGGTAGTCCTATTATACCGGTCGTTTACACTATGATGTTATAGAGGGTCACACGGTAGTCCTATTATACCGGTCGTTTACACTATGATGTTATACGGGATCACACGGTAGACTAAGGGTACCGGTCATATACACCAGGATGTTATACATTGCCATACAGTAGTCTTATTATACCGGTCATATACACTATGCTGTTATACAGGGCCACATAGTAGTCTTATTGTACCGCTCATATACACTATGATATTATACACGGTCACACGGTAGTCTTACTGTACCGGTCATATACACGATGATGTTATACAAGGCCAAACGGTAGTCTTAAAGGCACCTTTGTACAATGATGTCATACAGTGCCAAACGGTAGTCTTATTGTACAGGTCACATACACTATGATGTTATTCTGTACAATGATGTCATACAGCGCCACACGGTAGTCTTATTCTACCGGTCATAAACACTATGCCGTTATACAGGGCCACACAGTTGTCTTATCGTACCGGTCATATACACTATGATATTATACATGGCCACACAGTAATCTTATTGTACCGGTCACAGACAAGATGATGTTATACAGGGCCGCACAGTAGTCTTATTGTAATGGTCATATACACTATGATGCTATACAGGGACACACAGTAGTCGTATTGTACCGGTCATATCCTATGATGTTATACAGGGACACACGGGAGTCTTATTGTACCGGTTATATGGTCACACGGTAGTCTTACTGTACCGGTCATATACACGATGATGTTATACAAGGCCACACGGTAGTCTTAAAGGCACATCTGGACAATGGTGTCATACAGCGCTAAACGGTAGTCTTAAAGGCACATCTGGACAATGGTGTCATACAGCGCTAAACGGTAGTCTTAAAGGCACCTCTGTACAATGATGTCATACAGCGCCACACGGTAGTCTTATTGTACCGTTCATATACACTATGATGTAATACAGGGCCACACAGTTGTCTTATCGTACCGGTCATATACACCAAGATGTTATACATGGCCATACAGTAGTCTTATTATACCGGTCATATACACTATGATCTTATACAGGGTCACACAATAGTCTGATTGTAGTTATACAGGGCCACACAATAGTCTTATTGTAGTTATACAGGGCCACACAATAGTCTTATTGTACCGGGCATATACACTATGATATTATACAGGGTCAAACGGTAGACAGGGCCACACAGTAGTCCTATTGTACCGGTCGTATACACTATGATGTTATTCTGTACAATGATGTCATACAGCGCCACACGGTAGTCTTATTGTAACGGTCATAAACACTATGCCGTTATACAGGGCCACACGCTAGTCCTGTTGTACCGGTCATAAACACTATGATGTTATACAAGGCCACACGGTAGTCTTAAAGGCACCTCTGTACAATGATGTCATACAGCGCCAAACGGTAGTCTTATTGTACCGGTCATATACACTATGGTGTTATACAGGGTCACACGGTAGTCTTATTGTACCGGTCATATCCACTATGATGTTATACAGGACCACACAGTAGTCTTATTGTACCGGTCATAAACACTATGCTGTTATACAGGGCCACACAGTAGTCTTATTGTACCGGTCATAAACACTATGATATTATACAGGGTCACACGGTAGTCTTATTCTACCGGTCATAAACACTATGATATTATACATGGCCACACAGTAGTCTTATTGTACCGGTAATATACACTATGATGTTATACAGGGCCACAAAGTAGTCTTAGTGTACCGGTCATATACAATATGATGTTATACAGGGCCACACAGTAGGCTTATTGTACCGGTCATAAACACTATGATATTATACATGGCCACACGGTAGTCTTATTGTACCGGTCATAAACACTATGCTGGTATACAGGGCCACACAGTAGTCTTATTTTACTGGTCATATACACTATGATGTTATACAGGACCACACAGTAGTCTTATTGTACCGGTCGTATACACTATGATGTTATACAGGACCACACAGTAGTCTTATTGTACCGGTCGTATACACTATGATGTTATACAGGACCACACAGTAGTCTTATTGTACCGGTCGTATACACTATGATGTTATACAGGGTCACACGGTAGCCTTATTGGACCGGTCATAAACACTATGATATTATAGATGTTATACAGGGCCACACGATAGTCTTATTGTACCGGTCAAATACACTATGATGTTATACATGGCCATACAGTAGTCTTATTGTACCGGTCATATACACTCTGATGTTATACAGGGTCACACGGTAGTCCTATTGTACCGGTCATATACACTATGATATTCTACAGGGCCACACGGTAGTCTTATTGTTCCGGTCACATACACTATGATGTTATACATGGCCATACAGTAGTCTTATTGTACCGGTCATATTCACTATAATGTTATACAGAGTCACACGGTAGTCCTATTGTACCGGTCGTATACACTATGATGTTATACAGGGTCACACAGTAGTCTTATTGTACCGGTCATATTCACTATGATCTTATACAGGGTCACACGGTAGCCTTATTGGACCGGTCATAAACACTATGATATTATACATGTAGACTAAGTGTACCGGTCATATACACTATAAGTTTATACAGGGCCACACAGTAGAAGTATTGTACCGGTCATATACACTATGATGTTAGACAGGGCCACACAGTAGTCTTATTGTACCGGTAATATACACTATGATGTTATACAGGGTCACACGGTAGACTAAGTGGACCGGTCATATACACTATGATGTTATACAGGGCCACACAGTAGTCTTATTGTACTGGTCATATACACTATGATGTTATACAGGTTCACACGGTAGACTAAGTGTACCGGTCATATACACTATGAGTTTATACAGGGCCACACAGTAGACGTATTGTACCGGTCATATACACTATGATGTTATACAGGGCCACACAGTAGTCTTATTGTACCGGTCATAAACACTATGATATTCTACAGGGCCACACGGTAGTCTTATTGTACCGGTCACATGCACTATGATGTTATACAGGGTAACACGGTAGACTATGTGTACCGGTCATATACACTATCATGTTATTCAGGGTCACACAGTAGTCTTATTGTACTGGTCATATACACTATGATGTTATACAGGGCCACACGGTAGTCTTATTGTACCGGTCACATGCACTATGATGTTATACAGGGTCACACGGTAGACTATGTGTACCGGTCATATACACTATGATGTTATTCAGGGTCACACAGTAGTCTTATTGTACTGGTCATATACACTATGATGTTATTCAGGTTCACACAGTAGTCTTATTGTACTGGTCATATACACTATGATGTTATTCAGGTTCACACAGTAGTCTTATTGTACTTGTACCGGTATTATACACTATGATGTTATACATGGCCACACAGTAATCTTATTGTACCGGTCACATACAATATGATGTTATACAGGGCCACACTGTAGTCTTATTGTACCGGTCATAAACACTATGATATTATACAGGGCCACACAGTAGTCTTATTGTACCGGTCATATACACTATGATGATATACAGGGTCACACAGTAGTCTTATTGTACCGGTTATATACACTATGATGTTATACAGGGCCACACAGTAGTCTTATTGTACCGGTTATATACACTATGATATTATACAGGGTCACACGGTAGTGTTATTGTACCGGTCATATACACTATGATGTTATACAGGGTCACACAGTAGTCTTATTGTACCGGTTATCTACACTATGATATTATACAGGGTCACACGGTAGTGTTATTGTACCTGTCATATACACTATGATGTTATACAGGGCCACACAGTAGTCTTATTGTACCGGTCATATACACTATGATCTTATACAGGGTCACACAGTAGTCTTATTGTACCGGCCATATACACTATGATGTTATACAGGGCCACACAATAGTCTTATTGTACCGGTCATAAACACTATGATATTATACATGGCCACACAGTAGTCTTATTGTACCGGTCATATACACTATGATGTTATACAGGGCCACACAGTAGTCTTATTGTACCGGTCATATACACTATGAGGTTATACAGGGTCACACGGTAATGTTATTGTACCGGTCATATACACTATTATGTTATACAGAGCCACACAGTAGTCTTAATGTACCGGTCATATACTCTATGATGTTATACAGGGCCACACAGTTACCTGCTACTAAAAGGAAATTGAGTTAAAAATATGTCAGAATTGTCACAGATTTTACAGTTATTGCCCATGTGATAGGGAAAGATTATTCTTTGTTTCCCTTTGATTAATCATGTTATATGAGAACCTGTGAATTATTTGATTTTCTTGTGAAATAGTTAATCAAATGGCCCTACTACAAAATATCATCAGGCTTACGCTCCATTATTGCCCTCTGTATTGGTCACTTCGAAGTTGGAAACTCAAGCTTTGAAGGGAAACACTATGTTTTATATTAAAGTCGTGTTATTTTTTCCTATTCTCAGGTCTGAAAGCTGCATATCATAACTAGAATATAATGATGTGGAAAAATTGTTACCATATAAAATTTATAAAGTCGAATAATTAAACAGGCAATTTTATATTAATGGTTCATACCATGTGATAGAGCTTAAAATAGTACTCTCAACGATGTCACCTGAATGAAAGGTCGTCACATTATAAAATATTTGGTCCTAACTTATTTTTGTGAAACTGAGCGGTTGAAATATCGCTGCCCAACTTTGGTACATAATATATATTATCATTTGTGGAAATATAAACGCCAGGGGGTGATTTTATTGTCGCTCTTTCTCAAGGACGGGGGCGGTGGTGGCCGAGTAGTTAAGGCGTCTGACATTTTGCTACCACTAGCCCTTCACCACTGGGTCGCGGGTTCGAGACCTACGTGGGGCAATCGCCAGGTACTGGCCGTAGGTCGATGTTTTTCTCCGGAAATTTCGGCTTTCCTGCACCATCAAAACCTGGCACGTCCTTAAATGACCCTAGCTGTTAATAGGACGTAAAACACAAACAAACCAAACCAAAAACGTCAAGGACACAATTGCTGTTTTCAGTTTACGAAATGCATTGATGACTTCAAGGTGCTGTTGCTCTAGGATCACTTTGGCCATGTGTCATATTTAAAAAAAAAGATATAATTTGATGAGTTTTGCTTTTCGCTTAGAAACAATATGTCAGTGGCATGTTTCTGTAAAGACAGTGATGTGAGTCTATAGCCCCTGATGAAAGCACCATATAGTTAGCTTCCACATACAATAACATTTTTGACAAAATTATAAACATTCGTTAAGTTTTTTCCAGTCAGTTTAATGTAGATTTCAGTGTAGAATATGTCAATGACAGAAGTTACTAATGATTTTTTTTAAGCCATTCATATATTAAGTAATCTAATACACGTTTATAGCTGAAGAAAATGGCAAATTATACCGTTTCACAAACGAGAAAAGAATTCATAAGAATATGACACTAAAGCTTTTAATTCTAAAACATATACACAGCACACAATGAAACTTCTACTATCTTCGTGGCGTGAATGACAATATCACGTGTTATAAGCAACAATAACACGTGATGAACACAACAATATCACGTGGTGTATATGACATCATCACATGGTATATGTAACAATGGCATGTGATATAGATGATAAAATCACGTGTTATAGGCAATAATATCACGTGATAAACACAACAATATCACGTGGTATATATGACATTATCACATGGTATATATAACAAAGTCATGTGGATATAGACGACAATATCACGTGGCACCGGTTAAGATATTCATGCAAATTGTCGGGGATAAATTCCCGTAGCGAGCGTAGAATTTTCAAAAATATTAATCTGCTTCCTGTACCGTTAAGCTCTTCGGAGTTCTTTACTGATTAAGAGAATGCAGAATCTAGGTCCCGCGTCTCAATGTCTCGTTACAGTGAGTTAGTTTCTCGGACAGAACTCAAGGTCCGTGTCCTGATTGATAACCGTTGCCAGGGACGCTTAGTTTAGAACAGGTATTATTGTGGAATAACTGGACAATTCCGAAGCATATCAGCACTGTTTCTACGGCCTGACTTCTGTGAAAGGACGAGTAGTATTTATTCACATCCATCTAGCTCGCGTGTATGGTTCAATGCATGTTTCCTAGTGAGACGTAATGACCTATTTTCAGAGAAGTTCTCTACACATTTCCTAACATTTGGTTAAATGACAGGCACATCAGGGTAGTTTATAAATGGTTTATCATCAAACTCTCTAGAAACGCCTGTTTGGATCTGTAATGTGTGGGTTTACAAGCAAACTCCTTAAATAACAATATAAAAGTCAGACGAATTCTTGCGGATGTTTGTCGACGAGCGGACGTCAATCTGAAGATCTCTGCGTTATTGTTTTCCTGTTCAGTAACAAAATCAAACGCGTCTGTATACATCTATACTAGAAATAATTAATTCCGATTCAAAATAAAATTGGAGTGCGATGGCCTATATATATGATATGTCAGACACTGGCTGTGCATCTTACCCAACCTGCCAATGTTCACATGTTTCCGATTAAAACGTATCAATGAACAGCCTGCACGGATGATACCTACATGTGCTTTCCGGTATTGCATCTGCCGCCGAGACATGAATGAAAAGAATGTTTTGAATTTCCTAAAACAATTCATGCACCGCAATTATACTGACATTAAATTTACAACGGAGAAGTAGACGTAACATGTTATGCTCAATTAGATATCGGTACACGTAAAAACGGCAACTATTTATAGAGACAACTGTTTGGTATATATACACACGCGCGCGCGCGCGTGAGTTTGTTAACTGACAAGAGAAACGCGGGAGGGGGCCTCTTCTTGTCGTCTCCCTCGTTTATTTTCCCCACCAGATTAGTTTTTGCTCACCTTTCTTCCTGAATTTCCAGAAACAAATTGCCGAGATAATGTCTGCCGTTATTCATGGTAATCTCTACACGTGCGCCAAGCCGTCAGTCCTGACGACTCATGTGGCGGGAAGGGTGTTTCTTAACAGTCAGAAAAAACGCGAACATTTGATTAATGTTGTCTTTACCTTGTTGCAGCTTTCCTCTGATTGATTCTAACACATGTATTGTTGAAACAATAAACTCGTGTTATTGAGCGCAAGTTGTAACAACATGGTGAGAAATCCCTTTACTATTTACAGACAAAACATATTAAGGTATTTGAGATCACTCTGACTACACACGCCCAGAAAACACGTTAATACTTTAACTTTCTTACGGGATAATAAAATATCATGAAGATAAAGACAGAAACATTTCAATCATTGGTCTAAACAGGTGACAAGACTCACTGAAACACGCAGGAAACAGACCTTGGTTTTAAAACGTAAGGGTCAAAATCTGTTTTCGAGCAGAAAACTGTAAGGCATATACAAACGTGTGTTTGTGAGTGTAAATCATAGGCTACTGTTCAGTTTCAGATATCTGCTATAATAAAAGATATGAATAAGATAAAAGGTATTAATTAAATTTCGCATCTTGGATTTTCTTCATTTTTTTAAGATTTCGTATGCTTTGCAACCCCAAAACAAAAAACATCTTGGTCACTTCGCTCGTTGGAATAATACCACAAAACTTGAAACACTGATGAGGATAGTGCCTCACCCACACAGCTTTAGCAAAGTTTTGCTTCTCTCCTTTGACTATTATTCGAAGTAGCTTTGTTTCTTTGTTTCACATTCTCAGATAAAACTTATGATCTTTGCCCTGTATATTGGCAGTAACTTGCAAAGTTACCAAAACTTAGAAATAAAAAGTATCCTCCCTCGACTCAGCGATTTAAATAAAGCACCACTCTCACAAAACAAAGAGTTAATTGGTGAATGTATTACAGAATCAATAGGGAAGTGCATGTATCAATATAGGTAAGAACTAAAATCGAGTTGGCTTTATAAAATCATGTAACAAGCTGTCGAAAAAATGCGATAAATAAATGTTCAAGTGAGATTAAAAGCCTTAGGAATTCCCATATCGCACATTGGTAACAATCCTGATGAAGAACCTGGAACCTCCGTTGCCATTGGGAATAAGGCGATTCAACCTTCCCGTCGCCAACCTGACGCTTATTAGCTTAATTACAGCTTGTCAACGCAACGAGAATCGCTTCATAGTATCATACTGTTTGAAACTGCGTACATGCTTCATACACTGTTTTTAGCTCATATAAAAAATGCCTGTCAATAAGGCTTAAATCTAGCTATTTAGTAGGGGGGAAATTCATGCAAAATTGGTATTATTTCCATCGTTTTTTAACAATGCAATAATTGCCTTTTCCGGAATCATAAGCAGGGAGAATTCATCTTACTTTCAAATATTGTTTCAACATTTTCTAAAGTCATTGTAATTATCTGTCTCGAGCTAGCTTTAATGAAAAGAAGACTTGACAAGCTTTCAAAGACTTTTCCTGGGGCGAAACATCGAACTGGAAACCTAATAAACGGGAATGGGATGCGAGTGTACACAAAGGCCAATATGCTTCGATTGGGGAAGAAATTTGTTTCGAGCTAGAAAGGCTCCACAACAACGCATATATCGTTTGATATTATGCATCAGTACTGTACATCTAGGACCGTATTGCGATATAAACTCGCACTGTACAAAAACGATCTAGCAACAGAGTTCCCTCTTTACATTTTTATACGGAATTTATTTATAAACGCAACTTTCATTCCATAAAAATAACTGTTAGTATTCTTCGTTTAAATTTGGCAATATCTCCTCCTGGTAACAAAATCTAAAAACCATCAGTGATAAATGTTGATTTTCGTTTCATTTTTGTTAATGAGATTCATAATAAGATAACAAAGACTCTCTACGTTAACCGCGCGTAAAATTATGGTTATGTACAACTTTCTTTCAAAAACCGATATTAAAAACAGAGTTTCATTGATGTGTGTTACAATGCCACTTTCTCTGTGTTTATAGTAATTTCATTGCTCTGTTTATTGGTATACGCGGGATACTCAAACCCGTCTGCAGTCGTGCGTTGGAAATGTGGAGCTACAAATCAGAGAAAGGCATTGTTCTGCGTGCTCCCTTTAATTGACGTTAGCGATGTAATATAGTAGGGAATAGGCTCCGCGATAGAAAACTTACACTTCACATCTAACGAGCCGTGATGTGAAGTTATTGATGGGTAGACTATGTCAATAGTAAGAAAAAACACATTATCTATCGAACAACACTGTTCTGATGTAAACAGAACGTAGACTACACATCTACTGAGCCATGATGTAAACAGAACGTAGACTACACATCTACCGAGCCATGATGTAAACGGAACGTAGACTACACATCTACCGAGCCATGATGTAAACGGAACATAGACTACACATCTACTGACCTGTGGTGTAAACAGAACATAGATTACACATCTACCGGGCTGTTATCTAAACAGAACGTAGACTACACATCTACCAAGCCATGTTGTTAACAGAACGTAGACTTCACATCTACCGAACGGTGGTGTAAACAGAACGTAGACTACACATCTACTGACCTGTGGTGTAAACAGAACATAGATTACACATCTACCGGGCTGTTATCTAAACAGAACGTAGACTACACATCTACCAAGCCATGTTGTTAACAGAACGTAGACTACACATCTACCGAACGGTGGTGTAAACAGAACGTAGACTACACATCTACCGAACGGTTGTGTAAACAGAACGTAGACTACACATCTACCGAGCTGTGATGTAAACGGAACATTGACTACACATCTACTGACATGTGGTGTAAACAGAACATACTTACACATCTACTGACCTGTGGTGTAAACAGAACATAGATTACACATCTACCGGGCTGTGATGTAAACGGAACATAGATTACGCATCTACCGAGCTGTTATCTAAACGGAACATAGATTACACATCTACCGAGCTGTTATCTAAACAGAACGTAGATTACACATCTACCGAGCTGTTATCTAAACAGAACATAGATTACGCATCTACCGAGCTGTTATCTAAACAGAACGTAGACAACACATATGTGGTGTAACTTCATGTAGACCGTGTGATACAGAACAAAGACTACACGCCTTCGGATCTGATGTAAGGGTGTAGACTTGTGACGCCGACATTGGAACGACTCTCTGTCCTTGACACTTTCCTTTTTTCCTAGACGATAACTCAATATACTGATTATAAACCAAAACTCTCTCGAACAGTTTTATTATCAACTGTTATAAAACGGAAATACGATAAGCGTCAAACAGTTATAAAAACGATATTTTCTTTCATAAATCAAGATTTTTAATTACAATAATAGTGATTTTATTACTCCTCTCAAGAAATTATCTAATTCTCTAAAATTTTGCCAAGCCGTATGATTTTAGTATGTGATTTTATCATTTCAATCATGAAATCGAACAAAGTTACTGACACTGAAGTACGTCTTGTATCGTATGCTTCTAGCTCACAAAGATACAAATATTGCATTTTACTACTTTTATGAAGTCTAAAATAATTTTAAGTTTTCCTGCGTAGTTGTTCTGCAAATCCCGCGTCGTTTTCATATATGTTCAACATAATGTTTTAAATGTGTTTCAACGTGCACCGTCCTGATACGGTCCACTTTGTGTCATCTGCTTCTTTTGCTAGGTATATTTGTTATAATGATAACACCATAATGACAATTTTCTATTGATAAGGTTAGGACATTTAAATCAAGAAAGTGTCTCGAAGATTTTATAACAACGTCTAAATTCAGTGCGTGTTCACCGGAATTCGCTACCTTATCGAATATTGTACTCTTGTGTTTAAGACATGTACCCGATTCGCCTTTTAAAACCTTACAACTGCATTGTCTATTGTCTTAGACATGTCTGATGCATACGAAGCTCTCTGTATCACCAGAATGGCAGGTCGATTCCCAACCATGTCGTTCCTTTCCTAGGGACTCGCTGGAGATAAGGAGATACGAAGGAACATTCACTCTGACATATCGAGACCATCACAAAACTCCAGGCCGACGGTTGATGTGATTCCTTAAATGGTAATCAAAGCCAGTGTTTATCTGTTTTTGTCTCCAGTACTGACGACTCAGATAAGTCTCCTCCAAAATGTCCTGCTTGAAAGCTTTCTCCGTTTCGGTATCAGATACATACACTCGGCTCTGAGACGAACAGTAATCATGGAGTTCATCTGTCGAACCCACAAATCAGAATCCATCTTGATTTTTGCAGTCTATAATAAGACCAATAATGATACATTTTCATACTGACCAATCGTAATGCGTGATTCATTAAACGATACTAATCTTAAAAGGTGCAATTTATTACTATCCATACACTGTATATTTAGCATATCTTTTTTTAAACAGTTTATATTTACACAAAATACATAAAAACGGATTCGTAGGATTGAAGGTGGACTATAAATCGTTTTAAAATATTGCATTCTGTCATATTTTCGAATGATTTCTCAAAATGCACTTTCAACAAATTAATCTTTCCTCCAATTTTATTTTATGTGAGTTGATTGGTTCGTTAGCAAGAACTAATGCAAGATCTTGTCAAACGAACCACACCAAAGGTGCCAGCGCTATTTCGATAACATCTCGATCAACACCTTATAAACTTTCCGCAAACTGTTAGTATGATTTCTCTTTTAATGACATTATGAATATTAGTTGCCTCATATTAGTTAATGGCAAAAATCGACGGATGAAAGAAATGTGTTTTTTATCTTGCCGACACCATATGTATGTGTTTTTCATAGATAATTCCGCAGCAATTATCGGCATGACTTTGATGTAGGGTAATGTCCGTTTCAATACGAGGCGATTTGTTTTCGAATCATTCGGAAATTTGAAATTTAGATGATTAACTTATGAATACCAACGACAAACAACTACTAATGTGTTTTATATAATGTGTTTTTTCTGAGTAGCTTTTAAATCACCAAAACAATCAATGTTAGGTCTGTGATTCCTGTCCAAATAAATATGTTTTATTTCATTATGATGTTCATACCACGGTACTTAGCTCAACACATAAAAATGGCGGTATCGCTCTGTCCAAAACGAACAGATAAAATTTAATTAATTAAACACACATATAATTAGGAATCCCATGATTTCATATGGTAATGATTAATTCTAGAATATGTATCGTTGTTTTTGTTTGTTATTTCATCTCAAATAAGTATGCCGACGATTAGCCACGGGGTATCCTTCTACTTCCCGTACAATTTATACACGATTCTGGAGAATATATCAGTTGTGTACTGGCAAGAAAGGAACTGCGGAGGTTCTCGCCAACCAATTATAGCTCTATCTTGCATGGAAGCATTTGCTAAATTCATCAAATAGTTGGCTGTGTTGAACCGTACTCCCCGGGGTAATGGATCCGGACAAGGCGAATACGATGAGGCCGAGTCTGTACATCCGTCAAAGGCATACTCATAACATCTTCTAGACCGTTTCCTTACTTTTGTACAATATCGGCCAATATTTTTTCTCCAATTTGCAATAGTAATTGTCTTTTATAAGGCAATTTTCAATCAGTATTTTGTAAATTTGGTATTTCATACAAATAAAAGCACAAATAATTGATAAATCCTCGTTACTGCATTGTTTTATGTCTCTGAGATATGAATACCAAATAGTTCACATCGCTTAATTTCATATTTTCAGATTATATCGGTCTGAAAATCTATAAAAACCTTATTTTGTTTAAACCAAAAAAGAAATTATGATGGTATGTATCCTACCTAAAGAAAACAGAGAACTGTTACATTTTACTTCTATAATTATTTTTAATATCACGTTTTGAATTGATGCAATTCTGTTTAAATGTGTCAAAACGCATAAAACGTCAATTTCAGTCACCCCTAAATACAGATTCCAATTAATTAAAGTTTAATTCGCTCAATGTGATAAATACACGAACAAAGTTTCCCTCGAACCGTTTTCTGTGATACTCTCGGAACAATTAATTAATGTGATAGCACTGATGAATCATTCCATTTCGATATTGTAATAATTTCGTCATTCAACTGTACGGTTATAATTACAAACCGGCTAAAGAAACCCGACGCCTAGCCCATTTACTTTATTGAAATACAAAATTACGTTAGCAGTAAGTAATCATGTTGTTCAAATACAGTTTTAACGTTGTTGGAAAGCAAGTCTGCCCTGCTAAATAAAACCAACATTTTATTATATTTCCCTAAATCAGAAGTGCAGAGTAGCATTATTAAAACGTTGAATAATTAAAACATTTTATATATTTTATAGAATAATCAATGTTGTGGGTCGGGTGATTACGAACCCACCCAGGAGATATTCCGTTCTACGCTCGTCTGTATCCTTGCGATATGGAGTCATTGCTTTAACATAAATCGACAAACTTTTGATGTTTCATTTTGCAATTTTCTGCGCTCAAACCTGGGAAAATCAGACCATTAGACAAGATATACACCAATTAAATCTGGAACATTACCTCGAGGTAACCGTATACAGATAGGCGTGCACATGTCGGCTCCCACATCTATCGAGGAAACGAAGTCTTCCCGAACTCATGGTATTTGTTGCTGTAGTTTCCATTGAGTGATGAGTTTAGCAGTTTTACAAAAACGTAAAATGTACAGTTACTGTATGTTCCATCAAAATGGCGAGGGAAGGATATGCTACGTCTGTTGAGCGTGAATATGTAATCGGATTTAACTTTATGGATTGGCTTGCCACTTTTATTAGTTTCAAATGGTCTGTGTTAAGTACAAATAAACACAAACATCAATTTGAAATGTTACTTACCTCTTCGTTGTGTACATATTTTTTATGCTTTTATTTTCCTTTTATTTTTAAAATTTCGACGAAAAATGAAAGCTCAAATAAACAATCATAAATAGGAATATTAAAGTAATCCTGTACAGTTTGTTTATGACAATACTGTAAACATATATATCACCATGAGTCACCTTTTTCAGACATTGCATATCTTGTCGGTGGTGAACTCGCCATCCGTTCATATGTCATACGGTCTCTCGGCTTCTTTGTCATACCGTAGCTGTCTCAGCACCCGCTGTCCCTGTGGCATACTGAGATTTTCGTCTGTGTGATACCGTAACTGTCCCATCACACTCTGTCCCTGTGTCATACCGAGTCTGTCTCGTCACACGCTGTCCCTGTGTCATGCCGAGTCTGTCTCGTCACACGCTGTCCCTGTGTTATACCGTAGCTGTCTCGTCACTCGCTGTCCCTGTGTCATACCGTATCTGTCTCGTCACACGCTGTCCCTGTATCATACTGTAGCTGTCTCGTCACACGCTGTCCCTGTATCATGCCATAGATGTTTCGTCACACGCTGTCCCTGTGTCATACCGTAGCTCTCTCGTCACACGCTGTCCCTGTATCATACCGTAGCTGTCTCGTCACCCGATGTCCCTGTGTCATACCGTAGCTGTCTCGTCACACGCTATCCCTGTGTCATACCGTAGCTGTCTCGTCACACTCTGTCCCTGTATCATACCGTAGCTATCTCGTCACACGCTGTCCCCGTATCATACCGTAGCTGTCTCGTCACACGCTGTCCCTGTGTCATCCCGTAGCTGTCTCGTCACACGCTGTCCCTGTAGCATACCGTAGCTGTCTCGTCACACGCTGTCCCTGTAGCATACCGTAGCTGTCTCGTCACACGCTGTCCCTGTAGCATACCGTAGCTGTCTCGTCACACGCTGTCCCTGTGTTATACCGTAGCTGTCTCGTCACACGCTGTCCCTGTATCATGCCATAGATGTTTCGTCACACGCTGTCCCTGTGTCATACCGTAGCTGTCACGTCACACGCTGTCCCTGTGTCATACCGTAACTGTCTCGTCACACGCTGTCCCTGTGTCATACCGTAGCTGTCTCGTCACACTCTGTCCCTGTATCATACCGTAGCTATCTCGTCACACGCTGTCCCCGTATCATACCGTAGCTGTCTCGTCACACGCTGTCCCTGTGTTATACCGTAGCTGTCTCGTCACTCGCTGTCCCTGTGTCATACCGTATCTGTCTCGTCACACGCTGTCCCTGTATCATACCGTAGCTATCTCGACACACGCTGTCCCTGTGTTATACCGTAGCTGTCTCGTCACACGCTGTCCCTGTAGCATACCGTAGCTGTCTCGTCACACGCTGTCCCTGTAGCATACCGTAGCTGTCTCGTCACACGCTGTCCCTGTGTTATACCGTAGCTGTCTCGTCACTCGCTGTCCCTGTGTCATACCGTAGCTGTCTCGTCACACGCTATCCCTGTGTCATACCGTAGCTGTCTCGTCACACGCTATCCCTGTGTCATACCGTAGCTGTCTCGTCACACGCTGTCCCTGTGTCATACCGTAACTGTCTTGTCACACGCTGGTCCTGTGTCATACCGTAGCTATCTCGTCACACGCTGTCCATGTGTCATACCGTAGCTGTCTCGTCACACGCTGTCCCTGTATCATACCGTAGCTGTCTCGTCACCCGCTGTCCCTGTGTCATACCGTAGCTGTCTCGTCACACGCTGTCCCTGTATCATACCGTAGCTGTCTCGTCACACGCTGTCCCTGTATCATACCGTAGCTGTTTCGTCACACGCTTTCCCTGTATCATGCCATAGATGTTTCGTCACACGCTGTCCCTGTATCATACCGTAGCTTTCCCTGTGGCATACCGTAGCTGTCTCGTCACACGCTTTTTCAATGTCATGCCGAATCTGTGTCATATTGCTAGATTCGTTAATTGTTCCTATGCCATAAGCCTATGTATCGTTGTTCCTACATATATTCCTTTCCTATGCCATATTAAGCTTTTATATGTCTTTAATACGAGAAAACAAGGCAAACCAGTGTCTGTGTTGTTGGAGGGGGAAGTACATCAGCAATATGTTTATTTTTGTCCTTTAAAAGAGAGAGACAGGACGAAAACTGCAGTATTTTATCAGCAAGTGGCCAGTCGTCTGAGTAGGTCGTGTTCATCGAGTAATAACCCGTCGTACGGAGTAAGTTTAGGTTATTACGTAAATGTCCAGTGGATAGGCATATTTAATGGATATTTTTAAAGGTAATGACCACTGCCTTTTAAGAAAATATCGCCAGCCTTTGCCGGAGTATTTTGAAGGTATTCGTTATCCTGTGTCTCGTTTTCCTTTTGGATAATGGGTGTGTTCCATTGGCTATGTCTCGCATGCATGGTGCTTCAAAGTACTTCTTTCATACTTCAAAAATTGCCCTACGCATCAACAAATATTTATTTTATATAGAAACATTTCACTATCTCCTCCCTCTCCATTTTTACAGCTTCCGTAAGAATATCGTTTTAGTATTATATTTCAAAGCGAGAGAAAATATTATTTTTCTCTTGCAGATGCATAGATAGTGTTTTATTTTGTGCAGCCAGAAACGACAAGTCCACAGAGGACTACATACCTCCTCTCTGGTTTGTGCTACTGACGTTTGAATGTAATCGAATGTTTTTTGGAGGAGTGTATCAATTACGTTAAATAAATTTTAGTCGCCCCTGACCCTGTGCCATCACGGCACTTGCAAACAGCTGTTTCACGTGAGCTGGAATGAATCAGGGGAGTTAATCGATGAGAACTGTTACCATGCATAAGTAAACACTATTAAACAGAACAAGTTGTATATATATACGAAAATCGTAAAACAAATCTGAGAGGACGGGTCTTTTATGTGGGAGTGTTTGATAAGATGATCAAACTATCAATGACTATTTAACATCCAAGTGTTGTTCACAAACGTCACGGCTGTAACGATCATCTGAGCTAATACAGCACGCGCAGGAACACGTGTGAACGCCACTTCATTATTGACAGTCTGGTGACGGCAAATATTATGCAGGAAAGTTACGTAATCAGCTTTAGGTCTGTCGTTTTGTTTGTTTTAATCTATAATTAAATATATCTATTACACTACTATATATTTTAACTGATAATCATTAATTTTGTATTTTGCATGTAAATTCTAGCTTCGTTATCTTACCTTTGAATCTTTACCTCTTTATTTAAGCCTATTAATCTTCATTTCTGTATATTGACCGGGCATTTTGACTGCAATTCTTCCTGCTCATTTTTACATAAATATATTATTTGTTAACATTAGCTTCTGTATTTTACCTGTTTATTTTTACTTCTGTATTTTACCTGTTTATCTTTACTTTTATATTTTACCTGTTTATCTTTACTTCTTTATTTTACCTGTTTATCTTTACTTCTTTATTTTACCTGTTTATCTTTACTTCTTTATTTTACCTGTTTATCTTTACTTCTTTATTTTACCTGTTTATCTTTACTTCTTTATTTTACCTGTTTATCTTTACTTCTTTATTTTACCTGTTTATCTTTACTTCTTTATTTTACCTGTTTATCTTTACTTCTTTATTTTACCTGTTTATCTTTACTTCTTTATTTTACCTGTTTATCTTTACTTCTTTATTTTACCTGTTTATCTTTACTTCTTTATTTTACCTGTTTATCTTTACTTCTTTATTTTACCTGTTTATCTTTACTTCTTTATTTTACCTGTTTATCTTTACTTCTTTATTTTACCTGTTTATCTTTACTTCTTTATTTTACCTGTTTATCTTTACTTCTTTATTTTACCTGTTTATCTTTACTTCTTTATTTTACCTGTTTATCTTTACTTCTTTATTTTACCTGTTTATCTTTACTTCTTTATTTTACCTGTTTATCTTTACTTCTTTATTTTACCTGTTTATCTTTACTTCTTTATTTTACCTGTTTATCTTTACTTCTTTATTTTACCTGTTTATCTTTACTTCTTTATTTTACCTGTTTATCTTTACTTCTTTATTTTACCTGTTTATCTTTACTTCTTTATTTTACCTGTTTATCTTTACTTCTTTATTTTACCTGTTTATCTTTACTTCTTTATTTTACCTGTTTATCTTTACTTCTTTATTTTACCTGTTTATCTTTACTTCTTTATTTTACCTGTTTATCTTTACTTCTTTATTTTACCTGTTTATCTTTACTTCTTTATTTTACCTGTTTATCTTTACTTCTTTATTTTACCTGTTTATCTTTACTTCTGTATTTTACCTGTTTATCTTTACTTCTTTATTTTACCTGTTTATCTTTACTTCTTTATTTTACCTGTTTATCTTTACTTCTTTATTTTACCTGTTTATCTTTACTTCTTTATTTTACCTGTTTATTTTTACTTCTTTATTTTACCTGTTTATCTTTACTTCTGTATTTTACGTGTTTATCTTTACTTCTTTATTTTACCTGTTTATTTTTACTTCTTTATTGTACCTGTTTATCTTTACCTCTTTATTTTACACGTTTATCTTTACCTCTATATTTTACCTGTTTATACTTTCTTCTGTATTTTACCTGTTTATCTACACTTCTGTTTTTTCTTGTTTATCTTTACTTCTGTATTTTACCTGTTTATCTTTATTTCTGTATTTTGCATATTTATCTTTATTTCTGTATTTTACCTGTTTATCTTTATTTCTGTATTTTACCTGCTTATCTTTATTTCTGTATTTTACCTGTTTATCTTTATTTCTGTATTTTGCATGTTTATCTTTATTTCTGTATTTTTCTTGTTTATATTTACTTCTGTATTTTACCTGTTTATATTTACTTCTGTATTTTACTTGGTTATCTTTACTTCTGTATATTACCTGTTTATATTTACTTCTTTATTTTACTTGGTTATCTTTACTTCTGTATTTTACCTGTTTATTTTACCTGTTTATATTTACTTCTGTATTTTACTTGTTTATATTTACTTCTGTATTTTACTTGTTTATATTTACTTCTGTATTTTACTTGTTTATCTTTACTTCTGTATTTTACCTGTTTATATTTACTTCTTTATTTTACTTGGTTATCTTTACTTCTGTATTTTACCTGTTTATTTTACCTGTTTATATTTACTTCTGTATTTTACTTGTTTATATTTACTTCTGTATTTTACTTGTTTATATTTACTTCTGTATTTTACCTGTTTATCTTCACTTCTGTATTTTACCTGTTTATATTTACTTCTTTATTTTACTTGGTTATCTTTACTTCTGTAATTTACCTGTTTATCTTTATTTGTTCCATTTTACACAAGGAAGATCTATTTTATTGTCATTCATGTGATCAACCATTTACAGTCAAACACTTTATGATTGAATGCGCTGATCTTAAACAAATACGTGACAGATTTTACAATGAACCCACTATGAAACGTTTATTGGATACAGTTTCTGTGCAATCAATCTATGATTAATTACATTCAAATAATCTCTATGATAAGATATTATATATTTCATAAACAATTCGTTTGCTATTGATATATTT
Organism: Mizuhopecten yessoensis; assembly: GCF_002113885.1. Lineage (NCBI taxonomy): Eukaryota > Metazoa > Mollusca > Bivalvia > Pectinida > Pectinidae > Mizuhopecten > Mizuhopecten yessoensis. The sequence continues at coordinate 432,015 of NW_018408705.1, forward strand.
TGACATAATTTATACATTTTAACCTTTTGTTTCTGGTTTTCATGTATTCAGTTTTTGCGAATGTCTATTTTGTACATTGTTGTTTGGCCCTTTATAACTCAAATTGTCAATGGGCCGTTAAATAATACATAGTTATAACAATAACTTCTGTATTTTACCTGTTTATCTTTACGTCATGATTTTGCCTATTAATCTAAATTCTTTTCTAAATTTTACCTGTTATTTTCCATTTAATCTTTCATCTTCCAACCTGTTAATTATTAGATTTTTATTTTACCATTTGATCTTTACTGCTGTAGCCTATTTAATCGTCTATTCTGTGTTTCCCTGTTACAATGGAGCGTTTGTTGTTGTATTTTACCTTTTGATCTGTACAGCTGTATTTTTCTGGTACATGTTCATGTAATAGATAATACTTACTCCAATGTAATATACCGGTAAATGTAAATCTTCATTCCTATGTATAATACTACCTGGTCCAATGGTTCCCCTATCGACACCCAGCCAGCGAAGCAAGCTAGATTAAATTGTTGTCCAATATACCGTTTGTAATGTCGGCGAACTATTGCCATGACAAATTAGTTTTAATTGACTTTCGTTCTGGTCGTATCTTTGGTGTGATGATCGGAATCGTATCCCGACATGTAAAACCAGCGCTAGTTTTACGAAATGTATTGAGAAAATACCAAGAAAGGTTTGAAATGAAATAAAGGACCGGAGAGAGACGATCTATCATTTACCTTATGGTAGCGATGGGTTCTAACACACGTTTTCACAGGCCAATAAATCGAGTTTGGCAATGACGAATGGTTTCTCTGATTATGAAGTATGCTATTGCAGCACTAAAACTTCAATTTCGTATGCAAATAAAATCAGAATATCTCTCCCTACCCTGTTGCGTGCATCCCAGGCCGTCTGCAAGAATGACCCAGACCAGCAGTACAGGAACGCTAGAACAGCGCGAGGTTCCCTCCGTGATCTCGGGGATAAACAACGCCATCTTGTCAAACAGGTCGGACTCGAGTTATTTTGAATATGACGATATTTGAAATTAATGACTAAGCTACTGTTTAATGATTTTGGATATAAACACGAGAAATGAAAGTACGGAAACGACACATAGGGCATAGTATATGAGATAACATTCTCTCCACTGAAAGCCAATATTTCCTCCGGTTACATGAAATGTTTCATTGTCAACCAATGACACGATGACAGTTTCCCGTCTTCCCAAATGTTTGGTATATGTGAAAGGTGGATATAATAATATTAATTTAGTCGGTGAGACCAAACTAACAAGTCGGATATTAACCAGTACTTGTTTCAAAAGAGGAACAAACAAAAACGAATATTAAGTTTGTTGCGTTATTCTTTAGATTGCATATCAAACGGACAACATCAATTACATAGTAACTGACGTTTTGCTTCTGTTCAAAGCCTGCCTTCTCGGTTCTTTATGAGCTCACGTACCTAAACAATCCGAGGTCGAAGGAGGTTACGCTTGCATGTGTCAGTACCGTGTCGCTACATCCGGCGGTGGCCAGCAACTATGGCCAACACGACAACATTTCCGCTAACTCTGTCCCGTCGTAATTATTGAAGACGGAGACGCTATTCCAGAATTTCCGCAATCTTCGTCTCACTATAATCACTGAGATCATGGGTCAACACGACAGCATCACTGCAAGCTCGATCCTGCCGAAGTTACTAAGGTCAGGGTCAACACGACAGTATTAGCATTTTTGATTGCAAACTGAAGTCAGAAATCAACACGACTCCATTTTTGCGAGCTCCATCACATCACAATTACTAAGATTAAAGGCACAGTGCATCCAAATGACTGAACAATGCAAAGGCCAGAATTAAAAAACCGATTTTTGTGTTTATGGGTTGTATTGTATCTTCCATAAGACTTAATTTTATCATGATTGATGTTTTCGGGCGTTCTTTCAGTTTTTGTTACAGTTATGCTGTAAATAAGAATTGGCATGCCTATATAATATAATGGGATAGTTATTACGTAATGATGGAACAGACCTGTAGGAACGTCTTCCGTACCACGACCTGGGGAAGTCTCACAACAGACATGTAGAGCACGGCTCTCTCTGATATAGCGAGATATATCGGGCACTGACAAGGTTTCTCAGAAACACGTTTCGTAGAGCATGTTTCCAATCTATTTAGAAGGTAACTGGTTCATGACATTTTATAAGCATATCTTACATAATCTCACAATAAACTGTAATAGGGACTGGTCATAAATAACGCATTTTCGTTTCATTTTATAAAATATGATCGTTTAAGTACGCTTCATTTTGCCATTCTGATTGGGTATTACATGTACCTAATTAAAAGGGGTTATTATGGTTTTCACGTGGGTTTTATTGCTGTTTGTAACATTGTTTGTGTATGGGAGGATAATGTTTTGTCTTCGGCTATATTACATCGTAGGTGAGATTTTTTATTGCCGTTTGTTCTCGGTAGAATTGGGGATGGGATTTAACAGGGAAACTTCCGACACGTGTTTCTTTGCCTTCTTTACTTCTGATACTGTCCTCTGTAGAAAAGCTGTGCTCCCGAGTATGCTGTAAGAGATTAGTAATGTGAGAACCTATGCATAATGTTGGATTTTCCTGTTTGACCTCTACATGGGGACACGGAAGTAAGCACCCATATTAATATTTGAGATAGTTTTGTTCTCTCTCTCTCTTTTCTGACTACTTTCACTTTCTTATGCCTAAGTTTGCAATATCTCGCTTTTGACCTTGAGTGTTAGCCCAAAAGAGGAAGGTTAAGGGCTCTGTCCCGACCGAGATTTCTAAACTCCTTAACAATGGTAAATCCTGCCCTTTTGCTGAGAAATTGAAAACGGATATCGACAAAGACTGGTTAGCCATTTGTGAGTAACATATGACAGGCTGGATCGTCATACTTCCTTGTCCATGTTCTGACGTTTCAGTGTGATGACACTTTAAAACTTTCACTTCCGGTACATGTTGCTTTACCTCTTTGACTTCCGGTACATATCGGTAAATGCTGCATTCCTTCTTTCACATTCAGTACATGCTCCGTTACTCCTTTATTTCGAATAATGTTTTTGCGATGTCTCCCTCACTGCTGATTTATGCATTCCCTCTACTTCTGATATGTGTCCATAAACCTCCGTCCTATTTCGTCTAATTGCCCAGTCACTTTGACTGATTTTATGTGACAACAAATCGTTCTTCAGAAGTCTGTCCCGTAAAGTAGCTCGCCAAGTGACACCCGGAGTCATTAACGACACAAAGAGTGGCGCTACAGGACACAATGGTATGATGTATGTGTTATCAGACTGTCCCTGACACATCAGACTGTACGTCATACGGGAGAGCAGTTGTTGTAATATGCGCGGTATTGAGAGGCACGGAGATGCTTATGTTAAATATACAAAATAAATCTTTATCACCGGACAATAGATGTCGTAGACACTCAGACAGCTGTAGGATTCTACAAATTAAATTCTGATATACACGTTAATTTCCTATAATTACATGTATATTACATTATCATCAATTTGTCATCTAAATCAATAATAGTGTAGATACAATTAATTTTAGTATTATGTTAAAAAGAATATTTAATATTTAATGGTTAAAAACTGACCTTAGATATATCAAAAAGAAAACCTATCTTACTTATTTTATGGTAAAATCTTACCTTAGATCAAAATGCTATCTTCCTTATTCGAGAATAATAGTAAAAATAATAGTTCATACTTCAAACTGATTTACTATTAAATAATTATAGTATTACCAATTAGTTTTTGTCATCTTAATAAAAAAATAATCAATTTATAATGTAAAAGTAGTATCTGCATCTTACTGAGTCGAGTATAATGTTTAAAAGAATATGTTACATTAAAATATGAAAACCAATCACGAAAAATAATACAAATCATATACCGGAGATAAAATCTCCGTGTATATTCTGTGTACTTGTAAACAGTATATGTTTCCTGCCTGTACCGACCCCAGTACAGACGACAGTACCATTGTGTCGAGACATTCGGAACAACGATCCTATCTGAAAGTGCTACATGCTGTATTTCAAATGAAGACAATACACAAAGGCTCTGGCTATCTGCTTCCTCGTGTTATGTCTGAACGTCTTTAAGGACTCTGACCCAAATTTCCCCAGTTTTGTATTCACGCTGACTAGATCGACATCCATTGGTTTTTTTGTATCTGATAAGGTAGCCATACTCAGCATTGTATTGTACCGGCATGTCTGCTCTCCGTATTTGGGTTCGGGACGAGTCAGACTTCGTCTGGCAGCAAAGACTGCCGGGACAATTACAGTATATCTGTTACAAATTTGGCTGATTAGTTGCCCACACCTCTGTGATTTGTGCTGACTTGGTTTTAATGGACATTCATCACCATGGTGATACAAAAAATACGTTTATGTAACATAATAACGACAAATAACTTCCCTCCTAATCGGTAACCTGGGCGATCTCAGCAGTACTGTTCAGGAAAACGTTGACCGGAAATGGCCAAACTGGTTGATGTTTGAAACAAAACCAAACCCATTTTCTGAATATCTATTCATTTGAATTATTTCGTCATTCCGTTCTAACGTGTATATTAAATTGCTTCCTTTGTATAACTGTTTATCGGCTAATTGGTAAAAAGACATCAGTTGTTGTCGAGTCCTGTCTGTCTCCAGCACGTCTGCTAAAAGGATTTCGGAGGCCTTCACGAAAGTCCTGGCACTAATGGGGCAGGTTACGTCCCCCACGTGTCATCAGACCTCACGAACTCGGGAGGGACCGGCCAGCGGGTTAAACTATCAATTTGGGCAATGATAAAACATTCGACGTTAAATCGTCTCTAGAGTGATGCGGTGGATTCGAGGCGACCGTAATGGTGGACCCTCGCCCGCCCAATACTCTGGATCAAGAACATGAGCAATGGATTTATTCGGCTTGTCTGCTGTTAGGCGTCGCAGACTTCATTTTTCTTGCCGTAGCGTACACGTCCGGAATTAATTGATAACCTGCATCGGCGTTAGAGGTTACGCAATGTCACCCATGCCATTCCATCAACTCGCTAATACCCAATAACCGCCATTGACTAAATCGAAAACGATTTTTCTAACGCCATGTGTTTGCCTTTTGTATAAAGATAACGTCTTCTGTATCAGGTTTAGCTTATAGATCAAACGACGAGATATACAAACTTCTGAAACTATAAATGCATGTACATATTCACAAGCGAAATTTAATCCATCTTACTTCAAATCACAGCAGTTCCTATCCCCTTTGTTATAAGTTAGACTACACTTATAATACCAGTTCGACGTCAAAGAGTGACAAAGGCAATGCTTTCATTGTAATTGGTTATACCACCGACACAAGACAGGTTCGGTCCCACTTAGGTGGGAAACGCTGCCACGAACAACCCTTTTGTCAACGTCTAGAGCGTTTTTTGGGGCGTAGCAGACGATAGGATTAATTGGCAGACGTCAATCCGGTCGGCAGGAGGCGCCCGCGCTGGAAGAGGAAGATAGGCAGAACGATGACAGGATGTCATCGGGAAACTGCTAAATGTATAACTTGGCCTTGAGAAAATATCACGTAATCCCGAAAAACATATTACCCGGTAGGAAAAATTACTACAAATAACCAAAAATTTATTTAATTGTAACAAAATTTTACGCATAGATGCGCTTATATACAGAAATTAACGAAGCGAGTTCAATGCGGTCGACTTTTAATAGCATTCGCTCCAGGGCTCTGGGCGTTAAAGTCAATTGATATGGGAATTCAAACGCAACAAAGCGCCATCCGATTAATGGTGCTGTGGATTTGTCCTCTGCTAAAAGGCTTATTTCTATAAAATTTGAGGAATGCAGCGTCCCAAAATGTCTTGCGGTGATCATGTTTCTCGTCACTTACCCAAATCTATATCTTAGCATGTTGTAGACACATTCCTCATATCAATTCTAGGGAGGAGTGGGGATGTTGATTTGTTTGTTGGTGTTGATGGTTGGGGTGGGGTATCCCTTCCCCACCCGAACGTAGAAAGAGTGAAATTAAACGCTAGCATAATCCGTATCTGCATGTGAGTTATCAAAAAAATCGCTTTCTCCCTTCAGAAATTCTTAATACGCGTCTGAAATTTTGATTTGGTAAAAGTATACCACTTTGACATTTGTAGGGTTACGGATTTGAGACAACAATTGGTTGTTTCTTTCACTGTAAAGCTGTATCAGATCAATATGGTTTGTGAAATTAAACTTTTAGTGTGGTGCGTTATTTCAAATAATCTTGACAGTCATGTAGAGTCATGTTCCGAGACTGCCATTATAGTAGAGTAATATTTACACGGAGTTAATAATAGCCAGGTTTCGGCGAGTGGTAACACCCAGGCCTTCCACGCAGACGGCCGGGGTTCGATACCAGAAAATGTCGTAAAAAGGGTTGTATGCATGACTTTTCCTCGCCCATATAACTTCAATAACCCGGATGGAATAAGATGTTCAGGATTTATGCTACAGTGTCTGTGCTGTTATATTCAAATAAGGTGACACTATATTAAAAAGATGCGATTAAAAAAAATAGTCCACTGCAAATTGAACACTAATACGCATCCATCAAATACGCAAGCACGAACACATAAGGAGGTATTTAGCCAAGTGGCATATGACTTGTAGTTAGTTACCGTGCAATTGTATCGATAGAGCTTCTTTGAAATGATACTGATATAGCTGATCTTTTTCAAATTATATTGATAGAGTTGTGTTTGTTTTTGCTAAATATGGCGCTATAACAAATATTGTATAAGTATTAGTAAGTAAGACACTGGACTAGCTAATGTGATTCTAGTTAACCTAGTTACTCAAATGGGTACGTTCCAGCACTGTATGATGAAAGCGCACAATGCGACGTGCTCATACTTTGCCACATCACGAACGCAAATTGTGTGATTCTAGTTAACGTGCGCACATAATCCATATATGGCAAAAGATCCGCTTTTTTGGCCCAAACCCATTTTTTCTACAAAAATATTTCAACAAAAAGGTGTTTTTATACAGTTGACAACATAATGAATTTGTATCTAGACTTGCAAAAACTACGTGGGCAACGTAATTAAAATTCCCCTATAATTCCTTCAGACTAACAACCTTATGGTCATAGAGTTACAGCGTTAAGCCCCACCTGTCGGTACTCGCATGGAACAAGTGGCAGTTACCCCTGTAGAGTTCCCGCACTGAGCCTCGTAAAGCCGCTCCCTCTAAACATGCTGATGTAATTAAAAAACAAACTTACTTTACATATTGATAAACCACGTCAATCACGGAGAACGCTGACATCCGAGTATCTCTGATTTCTGATTCTTATGCAGCATCTGTGCTGCTCTTATCAATGTTGTTGAATGTGCGGACGTAATTTCTGAAATCGTATAATCAGTTTTTTGGAAGGCTGTTTGCAGATAAGAGTCTGCACCCAAAGGTCAAGAGGCAACGTCTATTTGGGATAACATATCTTCGGATGTCTTGAACAAAATGTTACGATATTTTATAATAGACATTCTATAGGACCAATATCTGTAAACGGCATCACGTTTCTGTGTATCTTAGTTTGGAACCGAGGGGATTCTATGTAACCTCAATACTGCACTGCATCGTTATGATCAAATTTCTTCAATTAATATTTAAGCGCGGTCTGTACCGTTTCTATGGAAAGACCTGTCAACTCGAGTGTCCTTGGAGCACATCCGGTATTATACTTCCGCTGTTCAGTGTATCTTTTCGGGACATAACTCCTGTCCGAAATTACGGAAACAGTTATATTCAGAGGCTCCCAAGGGGGATTGAGACATAACAGCTACACAAACCAAGAAAGTGTGGCCAGTCCCCGTTTGAGTAGGAGGTTTTAATGACATATCGTTTGCATGGATACGTCTTGTCACTGCCTTGTTTAAAACAAAGTACCACCTGATTGATTTATTCTGGTCTTATTTAATGAGCACGGCTGCCCCTTGTTGGGACCCCGGAACACCATATTTCCATGATCTCTCCTTTGAATGCAATGACATCCGCGTCGTTCGTTAGCTCTGTATTTGCCGACCAAATGTAATTTCTGCCGGTGTTAGCCCAGTCACTTGATGGCGCAGGGGTTGGTTACTAATGACATATTCCTTGTTTCTTTCAGGACGAGAAGAGTCAGATCATGACGACAAGTGTTTGGCTCCGACAAGTAAGTACAATAAAGCAATTGAACCCGTTCTATTGCTACATTATTGAAATTACACAAGTAAGTACAATACAGCAATCGAATCTGTTGTAGTGCAACGTTAAACAGAACTTGTTCTAACAATATCGCTCCTATAATTCTATAAGATATTCTACCAAAGGGTATCACGGTTTTTCGAACAAATACAAACACCTATTAAACCGGAAGTTTAAGGGTATTGTTGAATACAACTAATCCCACGAGAAGCTAGTTAAATGAAACAATGATAAAGCCAAACTGTGCAACATTGTACACTATACACAGGTAGGTTGAATACAGTTATCGAATCCTTGTTCAACGATATATTTTTTTAAGTCAGATATTTTTGAATGATGGGAACCTTAGGGACTACCTGGTATATAAAAAATAATTAATAGTCAATGCTTAATAATATCATTTGAGAAATATTTTTTGTAAAGACAATGGCCATTAATCGCTTTTACATCCCTGAAAACGCCGTCCTGACGTATTCCTTAGTTAGTGCCTTGCCGTTGTCTATAAATACAAAAATACACTTATTCATCTTTGGACCCGAACATCCCTCGTCAAGAAAGTCAAATATAATATTTAGATCGGTAAATAAGATTACAGCGTTCCACTGGCTAGCTCTCATTATCGACTTAGAAATGAGTTTGTTTGAAATGAGATTTTCTTCTTTAAATGTCAGACAGACTTTATCAAAAATACGCATCAGGGATTACTCCCGAACATTTCATGTTTTATATTTAGATAACAAAACAATGCATTTGATCATTATATGATATTGTAACGGTGAAGGACCTCCTTGTATTACCACTGTCGCCAGTGGGCGCTCGTTCTCCGCTTGGACCAATCAAATTATTTGTAAACAAACACGGATGACTTCCGGTAACGGAACACCAAGTTCGCGGCATGTTGGTAATCTACCGCAACTATTGGAATGCTTTATTGATCGCCATCCCATAATAAACATTGCATGAATTTAATAAAACGTGAACGGAAACCTCTAGGGTTGTATTGTATATATGAGAAGGAAACTCTTCCTGAAATGTTAGTTACGGAAGTGTGAAGGCATCATTTGCATCAACCATTAGCTTAAGTCGGTAAATAGTTAAAACAGTAATCAAATTCAAACAGCAAGCGTTAAAATCATTTTTAAGCATGATATTAAGCTTACTTTGGAAATATATGCACGGCTCAGTCGTGTCTAAATATAGATGTCTCTGTCGATGAAAACATTCATAACTTCACAATTAACGCATGTGTACTACAATATTTCTCAACATAAAATTAAAATGTGGTTCTCGTATATTTAATGACACATGAATCCGTTTACATTCTCACCCTATTTTTTTGTTTATTTTTTTGTTTTTGTTTTCGTAGTAAAAATGACCTTTAAGAGAACCGGGGTATCTTTTAGGGTCACCAAAAATCATGTATCGCACGCTCATTCGCTCAGTTCAAGATCACAATGATATGAACGGCTGTGTTTGTCTTGCGCATAGCAATTACACATCAAAAGTCACGTGTGCAGAACATTGATAACAAAGCGGTAGATTTTATTGTGTTTCATGCTGTTAGCCATTGGCATTAAGACCTTGGATGTTATCGTGGCTTTCTTTAAAACAAAGTAATATTATTAGTTTATTGTCGAAACTGAAGGTTAAATTTAATTGCGTTTGACTTTCCGCCATATTGAACCCTGTTACATGTCTCCACGCGAGTTATAACGGGGTGTTTATCAAACAACGCTGCCACTTGCTACGTACAAGATCTATATACATGTCTTTCCCGATAAACATTCACATTTGTGTTGCAGATGAAATGTATAGACTTCTGAAATTCCGAACCTATTTGAAATCTAAGTGTGACGTATGTAGATGATATCAGTACGTATCATTGTGGTTTTGGGTGTAATTCTGTTTTATAGCATCGACAGTACCGACTCTGTCACAGGCAGACATCCATGGGTAGTCTTGTATTGAGGGTCTATATCTGATACAATCATTAAGCCATTCTATGTTGTACAGCATGCACAGTGCCATACAGACCAACCTGCAGTGTTCTCCGATATTTGCACCAGTCAAATCTAAACGGAAAACCTTGTTTTATATTCCATATCAGAAACCAAAAATAAAACCAAATTATTTTGGGAATATTTCGCTATTTCAGGAAAGACAAGATAGTAAAATTGTGTGCACATCCCGTGTAACACAAGTGTTTCAGAAGCCGTCGACTGTGCAGACCATCCCTCGCAAACTACTTGGTCGTGTAGGTTCGCTTCGTTTTGAATATCTTACCAATCAACGAAGCCTATTAAACGTCGGGCTGTATAACTCTGTAAATTGATCAAATATCTATAACATGCAATTCGCTTTTTAATGATTGCAAAATCTTAACAGAACATTGGACGATTTCTGCGTGCGGCCAAGCGCCAAAGTGTATGATCAGATGTAACCGCGGCAGATCTTATCACGAAAAACATTTCCTCCAATCCATCAAATTCACGTCACAATCAATCTCTACCGGAGTTTTGTTTCCGCCGAAATCTGATAACACCTGCACTAATCACGGGCTGTGCGCATGCGTGATTTTCGTTTCCGGTTGTAGTGACTGTCTGTAACCGTTGAAATTCGAATTTATTGCAGCTAGACTACATGTAACAGTTAGTCTAATATGGCGGTAATGAAGTCAACGTGTATCAGCAGGTGTAATGTTGACGTTATCATTCATAATGGGGTTTTCTGTCTGCCATAGTACTTACGGTTTCATTTCGACGGCGTTTTGGGTTTTTTGCGGGAATCCTCCAATTTTCTGTCCAGACTTATAGAGGTTTTTGTAATGTTGATAAGTCTGTACATGGGGTAATTTGAGTTAAAAACTTTCTAGACAGACATCGTATTTTCATGATATAAACCCTTACTGATTGCCACTACACTGTAATAATATCCGTACCGTCACATCAAAATTTACTGCAGAAGATTGGAATATAAGAGTTTAGTTTATTAACAATTCGGCAAACGTTTCTAAAATTCATCGTCATCCTTTCCCTATAGTAACATACAACATAACTGAGAAGAGTGGAAGTTCAGGATCATGGGGATATAGTATGAAGAAAAAGGATAGTCAAAGGGGAAAAGTTCGACCTGTGTGAAATTGTTTTATTCCATTACATTTTGTAATTTCATCGGACGGTTGGACAATGACAGCTAACAAAATAAAATATAAACGCCCTTTTTAGCTGGCTTTCCACAATTACATGCAGGACACGCTTCAACTTTACATTTATAAAGGTCATCATTGATTGTGCTCCATTTTTAAATCTTGTCTGGGTGATGTTTACTTTACGATATCCAGTATGGTGTAATTGCGTTTCTGATAGAGGAAGATTTTTTACGGTATCACCAAGCATGTTTGCAAGTCTAGAAGCAGAAAGGAAAAATTGACATTTGAATAATGCTAAGTCTATTTAACAGAATTGCATAATTGTTGGCTGACCTTATAATAAATTTGTTCTATTTTCTGCACAAACCGACTATTTTGTTATATGTATTTCGTAAAATCAGTGTTGTGGTTATACTAATTTGTTTATTTTCTAATCTAACATGCTGTTCATTGTTGACTTTCTTTTAGTAATCCATCCCAAGGTTTTGAATAGCCACCCATCTAAATTCGAGAATCGATAAAATAAAGGCATCCTTTATATTTCATTCTAACACGATTCGTTTGCAACGCGTGTTTTGATTGGATACGGACCATGTTCTAATCTGCGATAGAATCATGATCAATCGTGATAAGCTCCTCCCATCGCACTTAAGCCACGCCCCGTTTCTACCCAAAACAATATGGCGTCAAGCTCGCCTCTTAGCGAAATCCCGCTGATAAGGCTAGTAGGAACAAAAACGACCGATGAAATGTTCTTACCTCCATTTATTACTGAAACTTTCGTTCCATCCGTGTGAAGGCATCTTTTTAGATCCGAAATCAAATGAAACATTACACATGTGTCGTATGCATTTACAATTACACAAAACTCTTCACAAATCTATACAAATAATCACCGATTTTGTCGATAAGCACAGATTGGTTCTAATACTGACATGTAAATTTAAGAACTTGGTCAATATTAATCCAAATGTGTCGTAGAAACTTTGGTAACAGGACGTTCACGAACAATCCAAATATTCCGCCTCGTCAACATACAGATCGAGCGCTCGCCAGTATGGGCGGGGCCAAATGACCGACTTTTGAAAGCTTCTTTCCGATTGGTCAGTCCGCTGCAGATTGACACGTCGCCAGTTCAGGTCACAAAGTATTTTACTAAGTACTTTTAAACAAGGAAATACTATGTTTCTAAACATATTAGCGTGGTGTATTTGTTAAGGTGTGTTAGAATGGGGATAGTACGTTGTTTTGAGTGGCTATACTGGCGATTAGAACATGAAATTTGGTTTAAACTCTCGACCGGTTCAAACCCAATTTTCATGTTAATCGCCAGTATAGCCACTCAAAACAACGTACTATCCCCTAATTCTAACACGATTCGTTTGCAACGCGTGTTTTGATTGGATACGGACCATATTCTAATCTGCGATAAATTCATGATCAATCGTGTTAAGCTCCTCCCATCGCACGTAAGCCACGCCCCGTTTCAAACCAAAACAATACGGCGTCAAGCTCGCCTCTTAGCGAAATCCCGCTGATAAAGCTAGCAGGCAACAGAACAGAAAGTAAACGACCGATGAAATGTATTTGTTGAATGAATTAAAAAGTAAAAAGTACTCATTCCTTGGTCTTACCTCCATTTATTACTGAAACGTTCATTCCATCCGTGTGAAGGCATATATTTAGATCCCAAATCAAATGAAACATTTCACATGTGTCGTATGCATTTACACAAAACTCTTCACAAATCTATACAAATAATCACCGATTTTGTCGAAAACCACAGATTGGTATGCATACTGACATGGATATGTAAGAACTTGTTCAATATCAATCCGAATGTGTCGTATAAACTTCGGTAACAGGACGTTCACGAACAATCCAAATATTCCGCCTCGTCAACCTCCAGATCGAGCGCCTACCAGTATGGGCGGGGCCAAATGACCGACTTTTGAAAGCTTCTTTCCGATTGGTCAGTCCGCTGCAGATTGACACGTCGCCAGTTCAGGTCACAAAGTATTTTACTACGTACTTTTGTACAAGGAAATACAATGTTTCTAAACATATTAGCGTAGTATATTTGTTAAGGTGTGTTAGAATGGGGATAGTACGTTGTTTTGAGTGGCTATACTGGCGATTAGAACATGAAATTTGGTTTAAACTCTCGACCTATCGGTCTCGAGTTCAAACCCAAATTTCATGTTCTAATCGCCAGTATAGCCACTCAAAGCAACGTACTATCCCCTAATTTAATGTGTTGAAATGTGTTACGTATTTTAGTTCTCGAAGTGCTCCTGCTTATTAAAGGTCTCATAACGGACATTTTCTGCATGTCTTTTCCCTTTAAAATTCAAACTAACAGCGATACCCAGCTGTTTATGGCGGTCAGAAAAGTCAGAAAAGTTATGTCATTGTCATAAGCAGAGGGACAGAATCTAAAAACTTTGGTTTTATTTGGGTTGAATTTTACGAGCTAAGTGAAAGCCGATTTAATTCTATACGTGTATTTTTAATTTTTAACATTATCATTTACATAACTTGTAGCTGTGTGTTGAGTTTGATATGAGAAACTACATGTAATAATAATATATTGTCATAGACGGATGGAACAGGTGTACGGTGCAGGGTAATTTAAGAATAAGAATGAAAAATAACAGAGGGCTAAGAACGGCGCCTTGTCTAACACCGGTAGTTTTATTTTTGAATGGTAATTGTTCGTGTTTGATCTTCCATAATATTTCAATTCGTTTCAACCGACATATTCCAAAAAATCATCGAATTCAACTTTTTATTTTTATTTCAAATCTAATAATATGCCTGTTTCCTTTATCATATTATTGTAAATGTATGTTCGAAGAATGCGTAGGTAATTTGCAATCCATTTGATTAATCTTTGCTCTATGTTTTAAAATGAACCCTATCAGAGGCTTTCAATATCTGGATTCCTTAGTGTTTTAAGCTAGAACTTGACAACTGTCGTATTTGCGGTTTTGTTCGGTATCATTTGTTTGTCTTATCCAGTAAGAGGTTGGATTTATATCGGGGTGTTGATTTAATTGGATATTTATCACGCTAGTGATAAGTATACATTCATTTTAAATTTAGGCAAAGACATAATACAATCCCTATATTCATGTATTTAAAATCAAAAACTAATGTATGCACTTATCTTACATAACATTCGCTGACTTACCCAAAAATCATTTATTACAGTTTCTTATTCACTTTGTTGCCAGGAATGGATTGACGGGCGTCTGAAGTGGGACCCTCGGGCGTACGGCGGCCTACAGGTCACACACATTCCATCCAACGACCTCTGGCGGCCGGACATTGTCTTGTACAACAAGTAAGTAACAGTCAAGTCTTTTTGAAAATGCCACGGTATACGCTTCCAAATTTTAACGGAGTCGAATCCAGGGCCGCGCGCTTCTTCGTCCTAAACGAGCCGTCTTTGAAGCACCTAGCTTTTGAGGAAGTCGACTTCACATCTTTGTGTCAGGTTGCTAGGGTGTTTACAGCGCACGTTTCTCACTGTTACTTGAGTCGACTTCACAGTTTTACATATTATTGGTCATTAAGAGGTTTGATTTAGGCACAAAAACTTCATTAATGATTTAAAAGATGATAAAATAAAAAATCGAACACGTTACAAATCGAGACGACTATTGTAGACTCGTTTACAGTTTATTTTAACCGGAAGTGCAGTGTCGTTAATTTTCTTAATGAAGGGTTCTTGACAGTAATGAAAAGAACTGGCATTAAGGGATTGAAAAACTGAAAAGATGCTAGATTAGCAAGAAATAAAAATAAAATGACACAGGTTCTATTGTTTGCCCGGTTCATAATACTACGACAAGAAAAAAATGAAGTTTCTGTCACAAAACCCTTGTAAAAATGCAGACGTATCTCTATGTTCCAAGAGTGGGTCAAACGTAACACTTCTCTCTCCCGCACGAGTTTACTTAATAGCGTCATGCCGGGGTGAGAAAGTGATTGAGTCGACTACATGCTGGACTCGATTACCTGCCGTAGTACCATTTCACTCCGCCAGGCTGCGCTTTTCGAAACAATTTTTTGAATCAGAGAAAAAACTACAGCAGGAAATCCAGTTTTGTAGTGACGCCAGTCTCTGCGGGAGTTGACATCACAGCGGCACACTTTCGCTGTTGTAGGGGTCAACTTTATGACGTTAGGTTTTCCACACGTGTGGCCTAACAGTGCATGTCTACCCCGTCTGATCCTGGCCCGCACGCCGTCTACGTCTTCTACCGTGATACCCAAGGTACCAATGAGGCGCCGGCCCGGCTATCGTCTCCCAACTCCGACATGTAATGCTAAATACTAGCGGTGGAGTTTAGTAACGAACAGACTTCCCGGGTTTCCTTTTGTGCTATCAGTCTACACTGCCGACTGCATTCAGTTTAATTCCTCTGCGGATAACCCATATGTGATGTTTAAGTCTTCATGAAAATAATATCGCTTCTGTAAAGAAACCTATCGCTGAAAAGTAAATGAATTCCATGAGAGCACGTCATAGGTTAGCTTCATTTGTGTGATAGAGTAATAGATGCGTTTTTATTGAGATTTGAGTGCAATCACATTCGTTTGGCCTGTTCTGCCGTGGGGACATAAACCATCGAGCTCTCGTGTAAGAAAAGCACGTGTGATCTAAGTATCGCGGTCGTTGCATGACAAACAATCTCTCCTAGCCAATACACAAACAGTCAACAGCGCCATCTATGTTTACAGAGTGGCGTTTTAACTTCCATAAATCCATTATAATCACCGCCATCATGATTGTGCCCTAAAAGATACCACTTGATCAAATCGCTGGTCTGTGCGATTGTTAAAGATACAGTAACAACAGTACCGTGTAGTCTTCGGAAGATCTGAATAAGATTTTGGCTATAACTGGTCTTCATAGTGGAAAGACATCCAAAATAAAGTTTACCGATACATTATATACACAGTATAGGGCAATTCTATTAGCTAAGGTCGGGATACCACAGAAACCTATACAGACAACAAAAGAGTCGTGCTTATTGTACTGGACGCTGGACATGGCATATATAAAAGGTTTTAGATGGTTGAGGAGCGAAAACGACTCTCGAGCGCTACTTGACGGTAGCTTGTCAGGGTACAGTGATAGCGTCACTGTAACCAAACGATACAAAGGTCCTATAACACCGCGCTTCAGTGCGTGAGCTTGCCAATACTGACGAGAGCTTTCCGTTTACAAAATATTTCGGTAATTCAATTTTAGCAGCGATTCCCCTGTTGAAGGACTTTCTTAGAGTAATAATGTACCCGAGCACTCCCCAGCAATCCTCCTCCATTCTCCGAAGTGTTACGTCATATACCGGAACTACTTTTACACATCTCGATTCAATGTGGCGTTTGGTAAATAATACTTTTAAGAAAATAAAAAAATAATCATATGTAATAACCACGATTTGTTAGGGTTGTGGGGTGTACTGAAAACGCTGTGTGTACTGCAATGGATGAAACCCCTTTAAGTTTACGTGAAAACTAAACAATCTTACGTAACCATCAATCATGAATTCGGTGATATAAAGACACTTTTCATTGGTTAATAAGCATGCATTATTGAATAGTGACCAAATTAACGTTCTTGCAAAAGCCTCTCTGTTCTGCAAATGTGACATATTGAGCCGTATTTGACTTGTCTTGGACGAATTTGCTTTGTCGAATGAAAGCATGCGCGTGTAAGTATATATCTAAACGTTCCACATACATTTATGTAAACTGGCACAACAGAACCATTACGTGACAGACGTTTGCGCGTGCAAAAGAACAGCCCAATTTGCATATTAGATTATCTAGGCCACATTGCCTTTTTTAGCATTGATGTAAACACGAAAGGACATTAGATTTTATTTTAATGTTGTAGAATAAATATAAATGATATCAGCATGTGTTTTGTATTTGATGGTGGACTATATAACTTAAACTTTTTAAATGTTCGAAAAATAATGAACTCTAGCCGAAACAGCATGTAGTAATTGGTTAATTCCATCCTCGTTATATATTCCACCATTCGGCTCATATAACTGTATCTTGATTATGTTTGTGACTACAAATGTGTGACCTTTCCTCCAATGTTTGATCTTATGTCGTTTCAGTGCGGATGGAGACTATGTAGTGACCCTTTTGACGAAAGCTGCTGTCCATTTCACTGGTCTGGTAGTGTGGGAGCCACCGGTCATCTACAAGAGCTATTGTCCAATCAACGTCGAGTATTTCCCGTTCGACATGCAAGAATGCTTTATGAAGTTTGGCACGTGGACATACGATGGACATCAGGTTGACCTACGTCACTTGTGTGATTCCAAGGCCGTCATGGTCGGCGAGAACGAGCAGGTGATTGACAGGGGTATCGACATCCGGGACTTTTACCAGAACGTCGAATGGGATATCATTAATGTGACGGCACGGCGGAAGGAGAAAAATTACCCGTGTTGTGAACAGCCGTACTACGATATCATGTTTAATATCACATTGAGGCGGAGGACTCTTTTCTACTCCCTCAATCTGATTATGCCCTGTCTGTCCATTTCGTGTCTAACTGTACTTGTGTTTTACTTGCCCTCGGACAGCGGGGAGAAAATCACGCTCAGTATTTCCATCCTCCTGGCTCTAACTGTGTTCTTCCTGCTGCTGTCCGATATAAACCCGCCAACCTCGCTGGTCATACCGCTGATCGGAAAGTATCTGCTGTTTACCATGATAGTAGTGACTATGTCCATTTTTCTAGCTGTTTACACTCTTGGCATCAACTTCAGAACTCCCACAACACATAAAATGAATCCATGGGTTAAACGTGTTTTTACAGAAATTTTACCTAGGATACTATTGATGAAAAAGCCCGACTTAGAAAGGAAACAGAAGGTGCCGATACGGACGGTTAACGGGATAGAAATGAGGGAGGTGAGAAACATCTATAGTAGTACCGGGACGTCCTCTCGGGGCACCTCCAATCAGTACGATAACCTCCACCAAAGGAACATGTCGGAGGAGAGAGCGGAAATGAATAAATATCCAACGGAAGTGCGTGATGCACTCCAAGGCGTTACGTACATCGCCAATCATCTCCGATCCGAGGACGACGATAACTCGGTAAGTCGACATTGCTGTTTCTATCTTCAATAAAATTAACAAGTACTGCATTTGGAGTTGTAATAGATGTTTGGTGGTCATACAGGAATATAAGTTAAATGAATGTTTGTTAATGAATGATGTTACTGATGTATATATTGTTTGTCATACATGAAACCTTTCGACTCTTGGGATGCGTGATGGTCATACAGGAATATAAGTTGTTATAAATGTATGATTGTCATACATCAACATACGTCGTATGGTTGTATTGTGTTAATAGACATTTGATCGGGTGTATGATGGTAATATATGAATATAAGATATATTAGATATATAAATTATAATAAAGCAATATAAGTCGTTTCAGTATTATTTTTACACTTATTTACTGTACGGTTAAGAACTCAACACTGTTAATTTCTTTGAGATCATCTGCATCTATGTATCTTAAAAAAGAACTCTACGTTTTCAGGAAGTTCGAGATTGGAAGTACGTTGCTATGGTGATGGACCGGCTATTCCTCTACATTTTCACGACAGCTTGTGTTTGTGGCACGTTAAGTATATTTCTGTATGCGCCTTCCCTCTACGACAAACGCCCTCCACTAGCGCTCAATGACGCCACGGACATTTGTACAATCTAGGTGACAGCGACGTTTCGCGAACGCGCTATACCAAATATGACCACGTGATAAGCATTCACCAATGGAATGCCACTGATCCAACAATTGTGATCTCACTGTAACATAAAGGATGGAATAAAGCTTTGTTTTTTATAAAGCAATTACTTAGTTCTTTTCATTTTCATTTTACAACAGACTCTTTGTTTTCCTACAGTTTTAATGCTTAACGATCATCGTGTTGAGAATGTTTCAATGACAGCAGTAGTACAACAATTATTACCAAAAATACATGTACATGCAGTATTGACCGGAATGTAAGCCTTTTGTCGCGGAGTTTTTTTAAGCCAACCTTATTTTAATAGGATATTGCTTTCTGTATGCTTGTTGTTTGAGAGAGTTTCTGACTGTATACGGTTTATACTTAGTATAATGAAGGTCTTGTAGCGTATCAGACGGTATATGGTCGGCATGGTAATATTTTACTGGACAGTTGAAACAATGGCTTTCCTAGAGGGTATCTGACGGTACACGACTGGCATGGTGATGTTTTAGAGAGTATTTGACGGTACATGTATTAGAGAGTATTTGCCGGTGCACGTGGAATAATGGTGTTTTTAGAGAGCATTGGACGATACAGGATTTAGAGAGTATCTGACGGTTCACTTTGAATAGTGGTGTTTTAGAGAGTATCTGACGGATCTTTTAGCGTGATTGTTTTCTGTAGAATTGCTCGACTGTCCGTATAGATATGCCGCTCCGTAACACTAGACAGAACGCCAACCGACTCGCTATTGGATTGTCCATAGATTTATTGTGACATCCTCCTTTTTATGCATAAGAATTTCTGCATCCACTTGCATGTAAATAGCTTAATTTGTATAAGGCGAGCGAGAGACGTGGAGGCACGGCGACCGCTGGCTACAATGCCGTACTGCGTCCAGGGGCTATAGACCAATAATTATGTTTTCCTGTACACATAGCAAATCAAAATAATCTGTGATTCATCGAATTGCAAATATTTTACTTCATCCATGAATGTGAAAAGTGTTGGTGATAATAAACAAGACAGGCAAACTACAAAACATATAATGATTTAATAGGCTAACGAACCCAACATTTACGGGGTCATTTGCGAGAACTCTTTCGCAGTAAAACAGTCGCGTGCTTTGTGACAATGTGATTATTTCAAAATAACAACACGACCTATACCATTTCTGACATGCAAGCCGGGAAAAAGTCTAGAGATTGGGTATTGGATTTTTCTTGGAGTCGTGTCGGAAGCCGCGCTAGGGCCAGACAACTCCATAAGGCACACAACACTTATCTCCTCGTTGTGATTTCAAACCTTAGAAAACATTTATTCTCTGATTTTTATTAGCTTCGAATTTTAAATTACAATAATGTTATCGTTGCTAATTTACAGTGACTAAGTTTTATTCCACGGGGACATACCGCTGCCATCCAAATTGCCATATATCCCTGTCCCAGCAGAAAATGATCCTGTTTCTTTACGTCACACCATCAACATGGGGCTTGTAGAAATCAAAACTGACTATTAATTTGTACCATCGCGCCATTGGAATGTCAATTCAGTAATTAAATTTAGATAGCACACACTTGCTCGGGAGACTTTTATTTAAACATAGCGGAAGCACGCAGTCGTAGAAAAGAGTTGTCAGCTATAACGCAGCTTCTTAATTGACGAGCCGTTCCGCGTTCCGTGTCTTTGATTGCTTTACAGTGGTTTTAAATACAGGCGCATTAAAACATGGTGTACTTTACGCCAATTAGACCTACATATGGTAAATCAAGCCACGGATTGACGACGGGGACTATTTCAACGGAAAGGCTGCTGAACTTTTTCGGTTGTTACATGTATTGGTGTGCCAGTCGAACGAATCAGATTCGTCAACGCATTTTGTTTTGCCTCATGCAAGGTTCAAGTTCTCATTCTAAGGAAGCATTTCCTTAAATTTCCTCAATCATTTTTAATTCGGTAAGATAACCAGATTTTGCCTGCATTTAAACATTGCTAAAAGACGTATTTGATATTGACGAATCTTTAACGTTCCAAATGTCTTGTATTTTGTATACATCATATGATTAAAGATTTTGAGTTCATTTTATTTTCAACATTCGAGTGAATGTTTAGACGCGAAACATTTTCTTTTATATACAACATTCGAGTGAAGGTTTTGACCCAAGATACTTCCTTTTATCTACAACATTCGAATGAAGGTTTTGACCCAATATACTTCCTTTTATCCACAACATTCGAGTGAAGGTTTTGACGTGATAAATTTTCTTTTAACTTTTTATTAAAAGTTTAGACAGAATACCTTTTTTGTTTACAACATTCGAGTGAAAGTATTGACGCTAGACATTTCTTTCTTCTGCAACATTCGAGTGGAGGTTTTGACGTGACATTAAATTTTACAATTTTTCGATTGAAATCTATGACGCGTATCAATGTGGGTTTTTTTTGTAAAACATTCGATCAAATAAAACGACATGACAAACTGATTTTCGCTTGCAACCAGTGATGAAACACGTAGTTCTTTGTAGACATAAGTGGTGCGACATCTTGTATTCTTTATCAACTGTCTTCCAACATACGAAGTGAATAAATGTATATCATGTTTTAAATAAAAATTGTTTATTAATTGCAAACAATAGAATTAGAACAATAGTTATGACGTCAATATCGTTTGGGACAAAATACGGTCACAGAGAGATTTTCGTCGAAAATACTCGCATACAAGCTATGGAAATTAAAAGTATGACGGAAAGGATTTTTAAATTCGTTTCTCTCACATGAAAGAAATTAATAAAAATGCAACTTTTTGACAATCATGGTGGTATGCAACGCAGTTCCGCACAAAGTATTACAGTGAGATAGCTCTATAAAGTCGTCATCAGATCTGCGGTATCACAAGGAGGCAAGCACGCCAACATACCCTGTCTCCTGCATACACACACGCAAGCACGCATACACTGCACACATGGAGGCACGGCCATAAATGACCTTAGCTGCTGATAGAAATAAAATTAAACCAAACCAAACTAAACCGCACGAAGTAATTCAATGAACACCGGTCATTTTTGTAAAGATTATTAACCTTGGGTTGGCAGCAACAAAGATAAACATATATATTTCATGTCAATGTTTTGAATCAAATGGCGGACCAGCCAATTTTGTAGGATCAAGTCGTATTTCTATGGATACCATTTCTGTCGGACGACGTTAGTCGAAAATCATTCATGAGTTTTTGTCAAATTTTAAATTCAACGTCAAGTCATGATTGGTTCCCGTTTAATCTAGGAGCTAAATGGAAAAACGCCCACATGTAATAGTCCTTGCTGTTATTTAAGCACTGGACTCCTTTCAGTTGACATTTAGAATCAATAGGGATGTCAACTGGAAATGACAAATTATATGAAGCGTCAATCAGAGTTCAGGAAATTATTTCAATTTTTAGTGAGCGCCGTTGGCTTAGTTTGACCCTGCTATGTCAATATATCTAGAGTACTAAAGAGTGCCTCATAACAGCAACAATAGAACTATATCTGCCTGAAAGTACGCCGAATACTAAGTACTATTGTTTCTAACACACATCATTATACTGAGGGCGCCACGTTCACAACGCACGCGCACATCAAAGTCAATTATACGTTTTACTACATCGCATGTATAGTACATTGCATTCTGGACAAGCCATGCCTATCCTGTAAATCAATGTTCATCAGATTGTTGTATTGCTGTTTGGAAGTTGACAATTACGTTAAGGTTCGGAGACCAAAGGTACGGGCCCTACAAGGCCTGTTTCATATCTAGCCAGCGATTCCCTGGTCTGTTTCATGTCCCGCAGTGACCGAATAACGTCACAAACCTCGTTAACCCAAGGGGCAGCGTAGAATGTTAATGGGACGCAATAAATACAACGCTGTAATTAAATTGTACAAATTAGATTGCTTCCACCTTTTCATTACTTTAGCCGCCGTGTCTACTGGTCTGTATGTATATCGCACCTGGTGATCAAGGCAACACAAACCGTCGTGTAAATACCGTGTAAATGGTGTTTACTTTTTGTGACGGTTTGTGTGTCTCCTTGATTGCCATACGGGGACCAATTGAATTGCAAAGGTACCATTAAATTCCATATATATATATATATATATATATATATGTTGTGTAATGATGTTAAAGATAATAACAATACCAAGTTGCTGGAAATGTTTGTTTATCATATTCTGTTTGTTTTGGGTTTAACGTCCCAGCAACAGCTAAGGTCGTATGAAGACCGATATCTACAGATTCACGCCGAAAACAAGGAGCTGGTGGGAGAAAATTAATATACAAAGGAGCCAAGAGGTTCGATGGGGATGGGGGTCGAAACAGATCAGTTTGTGGTTTCCTCAAAGTTCCCTTAGGAGAGGACATCGGTTATTGAGTCAAAAACTCCCATTTTGCATGAGGGGCCATATTTGTCGCCTCTTACGATGTTTTTCTTCATCCGAACCATAAGACCAACATTCATGATGGAATGCATTTTGCCAGGGATAAAAGCTATCAAGTTTATTCCTGTGAATAATCTTTACGGAGGTCACATTGGTCATATATCTAACAGAACTATGACGAATGAAGTCGTGGTATTCGACATGGGATTGGCTGGTGTGGAGTGTAATCAACAGCTTCGTGATATATCTTAATTCGAGAAATAAATAACGATATAGGCCTACCATATGTCTTCTGTTTACTAATGATATTAAACCATGCGTTTGAAGAAAAACGACAAACACAAAAGAATTAACTGGAAGACAGGAAGCTGGGTGATTTGCTGTTTGTTTGTTTGTTTTTCAGGTTATCTGTATACTTCGATGTATTGCTATGCTTTTAAATTCATTTTTCATTTTTTTACGGTGTGAAGAATAGGATTGAACGGTAGGCAGGCTAATATCAATTTTCTCCTTTTATGTAAACATGATATAAACTGATAATTTTCAAAAAACATTTAAGTCATATTAATATTTCTTTGCGGCATGCTGGTTATGTATATGGAGATATATTCATATCATTTATTTCAAATTTATTGGTCCATTTATTTGTTTTGTTCATAAAAGCATCAAAGCGTATTGCACGTGTATGTCCTTCCGTAAACAGGATTAAAAGGGTCTCCATGGGCAGTTGGCTGATTCTTTGGGGACACGTCAAGACGCGTCCAACTGGGACACAAATTCACACCAGAACATTTCGCGGGGAAAGCGACATAGTGACACATAGAACACGACGTCACGCCGGATCCAGTATAAAACTAAGTCTTCGTTGTTTTCATTAAGAGACTTAAAGCTTGCTAGGCCCGGTCTATCCCCTCTCTGACAGCTGGGGCACGGTGGATTCCCGGCAAACCTCTGCAAATCTCTGGCGGCTTTTCTTGTGATCCCCCTTCCTTATCAATACACACAAGTAATTGATCCTCGTCACCATATGTTTCTCGTGATCACTTTATAAAAACATACAATTAAAACTATCCGGAACTGGCTTATCCCGGATTCGTTTTTGTCCTGTATACACCGACACAAAAAGAGGTTGCTACCGAATGGTTGTCAGTGTTTGTGTGTTTTGACATTGGAGAATCCCAGACCACCGTTCTTTTGTTATTGCAGGCAGCGATAGGGGAATTAGATTTGTGTGTTGAACATTCGCATAGCTAACATGATGTCCAAACATCACAATGACACAGACCAAGCGATGTTAATACGACACGAATGGCCCGTCCAGACATAAGCAGCACCGACACAATCTGTTGTTGGGCTGTAAACTGTATTAAGAATAAAAACTTTTCCTGTTACGACGATCTTACAAATACTGGGTTCGGGGCAACAGCTGCTTCTCCGCACTTGGATGTGGTCATGTTATTGTCAAGATCAATCCGGCTTTACATACAATACTGTGGAGGGTTAGACCCACTATTATACATATACAGTGGGCATGGTGTTGCCAAGCCTTGTTACTAATGATAATGATGTTGTGCTTTGGCAATGTGCTACCAACTACACGTCACCATAGACAATGTATTATCTGTGTATTCCTTGGGTGTGGACGGGGTAGTACTGCTACGGCATTCAAGTATACATGTTCCCCACAACCACTATAGGCTCAGGCTCATTGGATAAACCTCTTAGGAGTTAGTGAACCCGTTGGTTACTCACTAGTGGATAACGCCCTAGAAGTAGTTTCAACGGTCAATCTTTTGATTATGACGTGACGTAAAACTGTTTTCCGCCGTCATCTTTGATTGTGACGTCATGGTTTATCGCACTAGTTTCCCCGATCAGAAACATTAATCAAGTTTTTCCAAGAGGAACACGCGATACTTCTTAATCTGATATTATTGTTACTTCAAAAAGGGACCTCAATCTAGCGATGGTTTATTATAATGTTTATCTAACTCTAGCTAGTAAATTAAAAAACAACTGTAACAGACACTCGTGTAAGATAAACATGATAATCAACCATCAATCTTAGGGGAACGTCTGCATGACTTGGACGTGGGAGGAGGCAAAAAAACTACCACATCATAATGCATACATTTACAGTCTACACTAACATTCACTCAATAGCCATTGTTCCCGTAAACTAGCGTTATCATATCATATCTCACCATAGTTCTAACGTGACGTCGACATCAATACACGAAGGCGGAGATATGCGACATCATCAACAGTAGATGTGGGCGGGGTTTACCAAGACTTATGCAAATTCCAGGCTGTTACTTTTATTGAATATTTATAAACATTTTTCTTCAGATTGGTAAGTATGGATTATGAAAAGTTCTTTTTACACAACCAATAAGATTTTCTATGTGAAGTGTTGATGACTAGTACGACATGTACACTGTCACCTTCATCAGACAAATGACCAGTGAAGCGTATGCACACAAAGGTGTAAAATATGTACGAGTTGTTCATAAAATCGATGTCGATTTCGGCTACGCTGTAAGCGTTGTTATATATGTACCGAAATGACTCGATTCAGCTACGGTTTGTTTAATACTTGTTAATATTCTACAAAGTCATTATAAAGTGGACAAGACGGTAAACTACCAAGTTATTACATTGTGGATTGGGCAATATATTACGAAGTCATAATATTATACTGGGGCGGACCAATATACTACCAAGACATTGTATTATGGGCGGGGCAACATGATAACAGTTCATTTTACTTGGGGCGGGACAATATTCTATCAAGTTATTATATTATTGGCGGGGCATTATACTAACATGTTATTTAACTAGGGGCGGGGCAATACTCTACCAAATCATTATATGTACTAACATGTCATATTGTCGACACGGCAATATACTACCATGTTATTATGTTATGTTATATTATTACCACGTCACAATAAACCACCAAGTAATCATACGGTGGGGGAATATATTACAACATCACAATATACCACCAAGTAAATATACTGTGTGGGAATATATTACATGTACCACGTCACAATATACCACCAAGTAATCATACAGTTGGGGAATATATTACCACGTCACAATATACCACCAAGTAATCATACAGTGGGGGAATATATTACCACGTCATAATATACCACCAAGTAATCATATTGTGGGGGAATATATTACCACGTCACAATATACCAACAAGTAATCATACAGTGGGGGAATATATNTGGGAAATATATTACAACATCACAATATACCACCATGTAATCATACAGTAGGGGAATATATTACCACGTCACAATATACCACCATGTAATCATACAGTAGGGGAATATATTACCACGTCACAATACACCACCAAGTAACCATACAGCGTGGCAATATATTACATGTACCACGTCACAATATACCACAAAGTAATCATACAGTAGGGGAATATATTACCACGTCACAATATACCACCAAGTAATTATACTGGGGTGGAATATATTACCACGTCACAATATACCACCAAGTAATCATAAAGTGGGGAAATGTATTGCCATGTCATTATATTGTGGGCTGGTCAGTAAACTTACAAGTCATCATATTTCGGGCGGGACAAATACTTACAAGATACATGAAGGAAAACTTAAAAACGAATTGTTTGGGGGAAAAAAGAGGAAATAGAGATCTTGAAATGTGTTCGCAGTAAGTTCCGTTGCAAATAAAACGTGGAACATTATATAAAGGTTTTACTGCAGTATCAGACCAGCATTGTGAATGTGATATAGACGTTAGTTGGGTGTGCAACGAATGATTGAAAACATCTAATAAGATCTGAAAAGTTTTGTTTCGTATGTGCCCACGATATATTTTCGTGTCTAACGGAACTTGTACAGACACATTGGACCAGTTTGAGAGGACTGTACTAGCTGAAAGCACTGCCGCCCATACGTGTTATCATCTGAAATATTTCTAATTAAAGTCTTATGGTGGATTTAGCGATTTTCAGAACTGATGACAAATTGAGTCGGCGTAGGGCACGCAAAGCGTGGCAAATTGTTTCACAATATGCACCAACACGTATTCTGAAAATTAATTTCTAAACAATCTCTAAATTGAGAAAAAATATAAAGAGATAAAAGGAATTCCTCAGAAATACGTCTTAAATAAAGCAAAGCACAACTTCTGTTTTCTATTTCTTTCTCACAATACACTTGCTTGATTAAACTGGATTAAATCTAATTCTAATTTACAAATTACTTGTTTATTATCGTTGTTCGCATTCACCTCGCGGGGGCCATTGCTAATCCATTTCTGTGTAGTATTATGTTTTTAAGGTTTGCGTTATTCTTCTATAGTTGAAGGTCAATAATGGAGGTCACAGTTACAGATAATTTTGAATTCGCTGTTTTACACGATGTAAAAAATCATTACATACGGATTTAACAGCATTTTGTTTCAAATTAATACCGATATGAATGCAAATCGGTTACATACATATTTACCATGAAGCCCTTACCGACAAATTGATAAAAATGCCGTTCAATCCTGATATTTACATTCTAAATATTTAGTTATTAACCTAAATCTATTTATTCCCTTATATTTTCGATATTGAAGTGTTTGTGTCGTCAGCGCAAACAAACGTCCTGAAACAGCCTTACGTTATCAAAATGTTTGATTCTAACGGTTGTCTTATGTTAGTTAATTGAGGCGGGAGGAGAAGCTTCAAAATGACACTGATCGAAATGCATGCATAGTTTTATGAACACAATTTCTCCTGGTTCTGTTTATAAAGGAACAGCAGTTGAAATGAAGTACAATAAATTATATAAGGGGCTGGGGTCTTTGAACTTCTTCCTATTTGATAGAGACTAGAGTAATATAGCCAGGTCTATGTCAATCGGATTAATAAGATGTTCCAGTATCTTTCCCTGTTTTCCTGTTTACGGGTTCTTACAGAAACCTAAACTAGTAAATGATAACACAAAGCAAACATCTGTATTCTAATCTGATTAGAGCTATGTTCGGTTTATCATTCATACCTAAATATTTACGTTGCCATTGCCCGTTTCAAGATATGAAGCATTAATAGGTTCATGTTAAATAAAAATGTGATAGATCTGCGTTTATATCGACATGAATAATGTAAATAGTTGCATTTAATACATAACTTTGTATTATTTCATAATTATTAGTGATCTAGCTATAAAAAACAACAACTAACCTATGCGGAATCGCAGTGTTCATATCGTCAGTAGAAACTATTCCGTCTTTGCGTATTGCAGAGGTATCTTCTCTTGTGAGCAGGGATTGATTGTTTCGTCATTGGTTTGTGTGAGAAAGTTACGTCGTTTTCTCAAAAATTGATGACGTTACTCTCACAAACCAATTACGTAACAATCAATACCTGCTCACAAGAGAAGATAACTCTGCAATACGCAAAGACGGAATAATCAGGGAACAACCTTACTTTACCGAAATTTTTGCTTGTTATGATGACTATAATTGGAATTCTTTAGTATTGACCTATATAGAGTCAGCTAAATAATAGAACATTATTGTGTTTAAAGTTGGTTTCTTTTCCAAATTATGAAAGTTATGAGGTAAATAGAATCTTACATTCGTATCAATGTAATATTGAATGTATTTAACTCGTTCGTTAACTTGATATGACACTCGCCTAAAGGTTGTGTCACATCAAATTATTAAACTTGTTTAATAAATTCGACATAATATGATAAGGTTACGAAGCGTCAAACGGGCACTTAAGCAATCGGATCACTTCGCCCATATCCGTCGCACTCACGGGAAAAAGACCCGTAAGTAAGCGTACCAGGAAGATTTCCAAGTAGTAAGGCATAATGTAAATCAGAAAAAAACCGAAGCGTTTATCGAAAATTTCTCTTAAATCAAAATGCTTAATTAAAGTGAACATTTTAAAGAAATCTGATATTCCGTTGATAATATGGTTTGAAATAAAACTCAAAACCCACTTCTTTTGCGTAATCTAAATCTACTTCAAACATGCCCCAATCGTATTGGTTTACTTCAGATTTTCAACGTTTCTGAACAACCATATTATCAAAGGACAATCAGGTTTCTTTAATATGTTTGTTTTAATTCATTGTTTTGATTTGCGTGAGAAACTTTAGCTAAGTGCTGCATTATGTTTCAGCTTTACAATATGCCCGATAACGTTGAGCATCCAAACAGAAAATGGCGAAGATATTCGATTGAAGCATAAAAATAACAATCATACCACGAAAACAATTATAGAACGAAAACAATTATACAAAGAACTGAACCGGAAACAGGAATCCGGAATTTACATTTAGCAATCACGATATCAATCTTTAAAAAAAAACACGTCCTCATGGTTATAAGCTATTTGCTACATACAATTAAGAAACTAATATTATTTACATATGTACAGATAATCATATAGGCACCGTCTGCTGTTCATGCACACAGAATAAAGACATATTGGTTAGGGGTCTTTCACTCATGTTTTGAACGTGGTTCTGTGTCAAAGGTCAATGCTGACTCTTGACAAGGCGTATGTGACGTTAATTAGCTTGCCAATTGATAGATGTATTTCTGAATATTTTAACCATGGATCTGAACATTTACAAAACAGCTATCTGTCCTATACCTTAGGGTTTATTCCTGTCAGCGTCAAGGCACACAATGACCAATCAATGGTGACACGGCGGCTACACCAGAGGGTGTCTTTAATTTCTTACGTGATTCGCCTGTCTGACACTGTGTTATTCTGAGATAAGTTTATTGTCACCAAGCAGGGTCTTTTGGTTAAGGAATAGGTCTTGTTGTCACCTAATTGCAATCGTGCTGTGGCTAATGAACTTAGCAAAGACGGTAAATCTCGGCATGTAGGGAAGCATTCTCTTGTTCCTGGTTTGATCCTTCGGCAACTCGACTCTTGTTGAAGTTTTGGAGGTTTCCAATCTCAGCAGATTGTATATATTTTGTCAGTAACTGTGAACGTGGAAATGGGACCATCCTTAAGTATGTTGTGGCGTTTATCCTCGAAAAGCTTGGTAGTTGTAACACATCCCCGCAGGATGAGGATGAGCTTACGCTCTTGTTATGTGACAACAGGGAACAACCAACGCTATTCACATCACAGGTACAAACATAAACCCTCCAAAATTCTGATAGGCCGCCTGTGTATGGTCAGCTATCGTCTTCTCTTTAGAACAATGGGATTTGTTGTCAAAAACTGGCGACAGCGATTGTGAGAGTTAAGCATGTTTGTTGGAGAATATGTATACCTTTAAGGTCAGCTGATTCAGTTCTCACTCACTTGACTACATGCCATGTCCCACCCCGACACAGTATGGACGTGCTTTAAAAAGCAGTATATACCTGACCATAAACAGGCGAACGGTCAGAAGTTTTGAGCCTGCGATAAAGGTTAGTTCTTGAGGACTAGTAAAGATTCAGCGATTTACAGCAGGCTTGAGCCGATGACACGTAGGGGGATCTAGTTTGAAATGATGAGCAATAAGTAGACAAACTAGGACTTGTCTAGGTACGATGGTGCAATCGGCCGTGATAATAGATGGCCCGGTTGGTTAACTGTACTGTCTGAGCTTCTTTGAACGCAGAAATCAGTTCCTGAGATCAAGCAATACTGCCCTCTGAGTATCGTCCTGCGACTGTGTCATCAAGAGCTAAAAGTACGGTGAAACACCATTACACAACATTAAGCTAACACTTTAGTAGGCACCAAAGAAACTTAAGAGGCCGGGATCATTTGTAGGGCATGCTCGCTGATTGTCCATAGACACCAATTCCAATCCAGTATGGGTGTATGGTTCGGAGCGATTACTGTCTTGGACTCGGAGACCGTTATGGTGAAAGAATTACAAAACGGAATATCCGCTTTTCTAGTAATTCTTCCAATGAATTTCCAACACAATTGAGATTAGCTCGTTAGCTCGTTGGCAACATTCGCAATACACCCTCTGTCGCAAGATTAACAAGCACCCGACATGCGCGTTCTTCAAGGGCTCTTTTAGAACATGGTGTTCCCATTGCGCGTCTAGCTTAACGTATATGTCCTTAAACATTGTTATTCCTCAGTTCTTCATGAAGCCCCACGATGGTGGAATTTAGTCGAATGCTTTGTCAGTTAAATTGCGCGATTTGTTGAAGGGTCGAATCGACCTCGAACATGAGATACGGTTGCGGTTTGCTGTATCGGCTGATAATCAGTGAAGGTAGTTAGTAGCCGGAAGCTTTCAATAATTTAAAGGAAGAATTTAGACCGTTATGTTAATAACTTTGATGTTTGAACATACTAAATCTCTTCAAATTTGTTACTTTATTCTGCATCTTATATGGGATACTGAGGCGGGTTTCATGTTAACAGGCATGGAAAGGGCTGCAGCACCACTGTAACCGTTGCAGGCTGTGTCAAAGCCATAATCAAAATCCGCAAGAACCGTCCTGAATTTGTTTTTTATCTGCCGAGACAACGCCGTCAGGATCTAAACTTAAGAGGTAAAAAAGAAGTTCTAAAATATATATTAACTGTCCAATTCATTTTCTCCGAGAAACTGGGCAAATTTTGTATTCAGATACGATTCTACTGTTCAATAGTATTCGATGAAATGTTCCGAGCTCTCCGCAGTAGACTTTACAACAGGCATACTGAGTATTGCTTAAGCAGTACATGTCCCCTACCGGCTCTAAAAATAGTAACGTTGACCTTGATCTTGACCCGACAGCCCTGAAACTCGAATTTATCCGAGATAGTATGGTCCTTTGTAATTTTATTTTAAGTTTGATTTTTTTTTTACAAGTATTAAGGGAATATCATTAGATACTTAATAATTTAGCTCCATACAATTTGAATGAGTTTACGTAAATGTCCGATGTTCAGGGTTGAACTACAAGATCATCATCTACCAATGATGTTCAGGGTAGAACTACAAGATCATCATCTACCAATGATGTTCAGGGTAGAACTACAAGATCATCGTCTACTAATGTGTTTTACTTGCCATGTCATAAGACAATCTAGAAAATCTTTTAGATATCAGGGACCCCTGACATGGAGTCTTTTACCAAGTCACATTAGAAATTGTACTTCATTTTTAGAATCTAAGAGATCTGCAAAGCAATCTTACTTGAAATGATTTATGATTTCCTCCCTTATCCTGTATTTTATACATGTATATTTCTTAAAGCTGTAAATGTTGTACATTTTATCATACATTGTGTCTTGACCATATGTAAGATGAGCTTCATGCTCAAATATGTTATAAAGAATAAATAAAGCCTTTATTTTATTATATTATATTATATTATTAATATAAACTTTATTTCATTCCAAATTAAGTTGCATTACATCACATAACATACAAAGTACAGAGGAATGGGATCCGGAAACAAGTTGAAATAACTTATATAAATCCGTTTCCGAGAATGTATCTCATTAATTTAGGGCATGATGGTATAGTTACTGAATTCTATGGAAAGAAATATAAACACTTAAAACAGTAGCTTACTTTTAAACGTAATTCGAGGGATATAGATGCCCGTGCCAATAAGAATAGAAGGAGAAGAAATAGGTGATGTGAAACAAAGGATCGTTGTATAATGAATAGAACTTAGTCAAATCTTTTAGAATGGATGATGAAGTTTTGTACAGATGAAAAAATTAAGGCATTTTCGTCATCTGTAAGCTCATTATTCCCGAACAAAAGTAAATCAGTTGAGAGTGGATGATTGATTTCGTTAAATGTATGTAACCGTAGTTGAGAAAAAAGACAACAATGTAATAGATAATGTTCATTGGTTTCATTTGCTTGCATGCAAGAACACAGAGGACTATCAATTAGATTTCTCTGGTATAGATAAAACTTAAGGGAACTACACTCCATTCTTAATCTAGCATGATGTATCTGCCCCAGTCTGGTACCATTAAAGTAGAAAATTTTAATTTTGTGAGAGGGCTTGCGTAGATAGGTTTTAAGTTTATAGATTGAAGGGTCGTTCTTGACATAGTCAGGCAAGGAGTTCCAGATACTGATGACAGATGGCAAAAAAGATTTATTATAGAGACTCGTATGACTAACTAGTGGACGAAAATTATTTCCCGTGCGAGTATCATGGTTGTGGTAATTACGGTTACGCTGAGGTAGAATATCTAGAAGATATTGAGGAGCCAGACCATGAACCATTTTGTGGAAAAGAATAAGCTTGTGCTGTTTACGTCTTTCCTCGAGGGGAAGCCAACCTGTTTCAGTATACAGTTTAATTCTACTTGTGAGTCTAGTGCCGCCAGTGACTATGCGTGCTGCTTCTAATTGAAGATTTTCTAATAATTCAGATTGAGCTTTAGTAAGGCAGTCCCATAAGATATCGCCATAGTCTAATATAGGTCGAATAAGAGTGTAGTACATAGTTTGGAGACTATACCTGTCCAAAGAGAATTTAAATTTACGTAAGATATTTATTTTAGGTGAAATCTTAGATATCAAATAACTGATGTGTTCATTCCAATGACCATTTCCAGAGAGAAAAATACCTAAATGCTTGTGTGTAGCAACTTCAGAGATGTTAGTATTGTTCATATTTAAGGGAGGATGAAACGGTTTAATGGTTTTTCTACTAATGAGCAGGGTTTCTGTTTTGGATGGGTTAAAATTTACTAACCATCTTATTATATTATTATATGATACCTCAATAATTCTAGATGGTTCAGAAAGGTCATTGAAAGAAACATTGAACGAACTAACATTGTTCGCAAACCTATCTGGATTGAAAATAAATAAGTAAAAAACACAAGTAATATGGATAGGCAATAAAAAATATAGTAAGGAAACCTTTTTACCTCAATGGAAACTACAATGGGGACATACCAAATTCAGGGTGCTAGAGATAGATTCCGATGTTGGTTTATACAAAATTACCAAGGTAAACTATGATAAAAAAGTTAGTCAAATTAAAAACCTGCTTCAAATATGGAATAGAAGACTCCTAAGTCCAATTGGAAGACTGACAGTAATCAAAACTTTAATAATATCTCAACTTAATCATCTATTTGTTTCAATCCCAAATCCTGACGAAAAATTTATCAAAAATCTTAACACGAAACTATACAACTCTTTGTGAAATAGTAAAGTTGACAAAATGAAAAGGGATGTTGTAATTAAATAATATATAAATGGTGGACTAAAAATGATTCATACTGACTCCTTTATCAACTCACTTAAATGTACATGGATTCGCAGCCTTTACAATGGAAGTGGCGAATGGACAAATATATTATATACGAAATTAGATAAGGATAAGTAAGCTAATTGTGGGACTGAATATATTGAACAGAGTATTAAGAACACTAAAAACTTGTTTTGGAAAGATGTTTTAAAAGCGTGGCTAAAGATAATACAGGCAAATGATACAAACAGCTATGAATCCTTTCTTAAAACTCCGATTTGGTTTAGTAACGAAATAAAAAATAGCACGCAAAACTATCTTTTACAAAGAATGATTTCTGAAAGAAGTCAGAATTTCAACGTAGATATACGATGCAATTTCTAAAACACCAGGGCATGGTAGGTGTAGATTCTAAGGACCTACATCAATTTGAACAATTTAATACACATATACCAGTACCGTATCCATATATTCCATTGAACTTAATAATTATCCTTAAAAGTGATAAAGGAGCTAAAGACATGTACAATATACTTTGTAAAAACAATGTTATACCAACTGGCAAACAAAAATGGGAAAATTATAATATCAGTGATGAGTCATGGAAACAGATCTACAAACTTCCTTTCCGGATCACTAAAATCTCTAAACTACAATGGTTTCAGTACAGGATCAATCACCACATTCTAACTACCAACACTCTTGTATTTAAAATGGGATTAGTTGAAAATTAATTTTGCTCTTTCTGTAAAACACATCGGGAAACTATTGAACACATTCTATGGGACTGCCAAGAAGTTAAAAGATCGCTTTATAATTTTGAGAGGTTAACCCAATATTTTTCATATCAACTACACATTGAATAAAAAATAATTTATTTTTGGTATAATTTGTGCAGTCGAACCAGATGCTGAAGTTGACAATTTATGAGATATTATGGTCCTTTGTAATTGTGTGACGTTTGATCCAACTCCCTCAAGGAATGAAACCGCTAGAGCGCTGACAAGGATTTTCTAAAAATAGTAACGGTAACCTTGACCCGACAACCCTGAAACTTGAACTTGTCCGAGATATTATGGTCCTTTGTAATTGTATGAAGTTTGATCAAAATGCCCCAAGGATTGAAGCCGCTAGAGCGCTGACAAGGATTTTCTAAATAAAGTAACGGTGACCTTGACCCGACAACCCTGAAACTCGAGATATTATGGTCCTTTGTAATTGTGTGAAAAGTTTGATAAAAAAAAACACTCAATAAATGAAGCCGATAGAGCGCTGACAAACATTTGTCTCTCCTTCAGTCTGTGTACGTACGTACCTAGTAACTACGTATGTACGTAGTTAATACTACGTACGTACGTACACAGACGGAGGGAGAGGAAAACTGTACCGCCCCCCACCCACCCACCCCCCGCGCGGTTTCACCGATAGGGGACTAAGAAGACGTCTTTTCACGACTGTTACCTAGATTAACATTTTATCTGTAATCGCTGCCATCACATCGGTAAGGAATAGCGAACCACAAGTGCATGTGAACAGCGAAATACAGATTTAATCAAACCGGGACACGAGATAGAATATTAACATTCATATAACGAACCCGTCGGTACCAGGTACATGGATTCAGGAATGTACACTAGCAGGGCATAATGTAAATTTACTCTTTGAATACAAAATTTTGTTTTAGGTGGTTACGACGTTGGCTACTACCGGCTGTTCATTTTATTTAACATGAATGATATCATGACATTGATTAAGCAATACAATTAGTATCTCTATACGAAGAAAATGTCAATATGAGGTATGATTTCACCCTGTTCATGCCGGTATGAATTGCAGTAGCCTACAGACAAAGTTAGAATGTGTCTGGTCGTCACTGATTGCTCGATAACTAAGCGTTCCACCCCAGGCACCCTCAGTGTTACGCCTCGTGATGAAGATGGACATTGCTGTTGCTAGGAAGCCACCGAATGTGTAAGTGCAGTTAAGTAACCTTATTAAACTACTCGAGAACCAACAATGAAGGGCAATATGCAACCTGCATAAAACCAATTCCATTCTTTCTTATACTCAGTGCGGATACACAGCCAAAAGCCGATAAGCAATTTTAACTTGCGATTTACAAACGCTTCGGAATTGTCGCGGATGGCTTCTGACGCTCCATGGACATCATAGAAGATCTAGCTTGATTCACGGGCCCCTGTGGTTTCAAAAGCAATTTCAACTAAGCTCTGGGTTATTTGCAACCTTGAACAAAATCTTTATTTAACATAACGGCATCGATTGCATATTTAGTAGTGCAAACACGCCAACCCTCCACACATACCGGGGTTTGTTTGGTAGTGAATTTTCGTAAGTATAAATGTGGTTTTCTCGAATACCACGATTATCCCGAAGTCGATGTTTGGTTCCAGTTTGTTTCGACTAGGACTTCCACTATATCTTACATAGTGTCGAAGTGATTTTCGTTATTGTTCCTAAGACTTCGACATACGCAAGTTTAACCATTTGTTTCGCACGTGTCCACATATAGATAATTGTCAGTAAACATTGTGGTCAGAGAGGGCAAAGCAAAGAACACATTTACTATGGAACACACTTATCCCGTACTGTCATGTGCAGAAGCAGTTAATTATAAATTCGGATGAGCCGTTATATAGGTGGGGCCCGAATCAACGCAAACAACACCATGCAATTACATCCGCTATAAACAGTTTCCCCCGGTCGGTAATGTAATGTTACAGGCGCCTGTGTAGTAGATTGTATAGCGGTGGATTGCGGATAAGTTAATTATATAATAGATATAAGTTTACTTTATTGATTGCGAAAGCTACATACATATATATACGTACATAACTGGGGTAAAGGGCAGTTAAGTGCGTAATGGGAGAGTTGGGAAACATAACGGCATGTCGTCATGGTGTAATATACCCAGTGGAAATGTTATCATAGTATCTTTGTAGATGGGCGGTGGTAAACAAATTAGGGCATGTATCCTCATTATCTAAGTATTATATTTTAAAGTGCTAAACGTTGGGCGAATCTTCAAATGATTTCTTATCGCAGATGACCGTTCAATGCACGTTAATGATGAAAAATGAATTGTTGACCAGGTGACAATGAGTACTGTTCCAAAGTCAGCTACCTCGGTATATGAACATCAACCGTCTGGCCGGCAGAAGATAGCACTTGTGTTGGACATCATGCATCTGTCCGTGGTGTCCCCTCTTCACGTCGAACTAGTTGGTAAAGTATGTACAAATATGTGCAAAACAGTGACAGCATTTGACAGATAAGAACATACACTCTGTTAATTGACCAGTTAGGCGAGTGAACAGCAACTGAACTGTACTCAGTGTGCCTTCGAAGTTACAAAAACAACCACGCTACATTTAAACCAAACTTCATTAAGTTGTTTCTGGCCTGAGCATTCTTGTACAAACTGCTAAGTTGATTTATATTTCAGCAAAATGGGGAGATATTATTTAAAAAGTAAACCAAAATTGAATTTACTCCTTTGATGACCCCTTATCGCCTCAAAACTCATCCGTCATTCTTACCGGGACTGTAACACAACTGTTACATGGTTGGTCCAGGTCAATTGATCACGTGATCAAACGATCCATCAAGGGTCTTCTCCTCCATCAAAATATCCACATTCTACTTTGACTATAAGGACAGTTAACGCTGGCTAGTCTATTGATTATTGATGCAATTTCCTCTGTCCTAAATTTTAGTTAAATGTGTGTAGCCGTTTGACTACCGGCTGTTGTGCTACTGATAACACTGTGTATCACATACGGCAAGGCTTAAATTATAAAAATATATATACCGTTGTTTTTAATTCGTGGTTGTTTGTTTGTTTTTGGGATTAACGTTCTCGTTACAGCCAAAGTCCACAGGGACCTGATAATTTGTTACAGCTATATGTGGACCTAAACTAAGGTGTTCAGAGTAATGTTTCATGTTTTAGGAGTTTGGATCGACTTTCGGTAAAAATGACACCCCCAATGATCATATAAGAGATCGACTTTCGGTAAAAATGACACCCCAATGATCATATAAGAGATCGACTTTCGCTAAAAATGACACCCCATCGGTCATATAACTCGTTGGGGTGTCATTTTTACCGAGTTATACGATCAATTGTTGAACGCTAGCTGTGAGCGCCGAAATGGCAGCACCGGCTGTATGATTTCCAGGGAGATGAGAAAGATATTGGCTGGTTGCAAAAGCCCTATAACAACGGATGATAATTTGTGAACTGCTTTGAGACGACCTACGAACTAGGTTGTAATAAAGCGGTATATAAGAACCTTTAATATATTATTATAATAGGCCCAGTGGGCCTAAAGCGCTCACGTGGTATTAATCTTAAATCTAAAGATGTAATCTTAAAAGTGGATAAAATACAGCTACAGGCAAAGTATCAGTATTTGATTCACAAGAACCTATTAAAAGATTTAAACATACGACGCCTGTGACCTTGAAAGTCGAACGAGGACATTTAGCTGAACAGAGTTTATAGCCTTCCATCCCAGCATGCTTCTTGCAAAATAGCATTACCCTGGACCTTTAAGCAATTCAGAACAAGTCATTTAAAAATTTCAACATATTGGATCCCTGTGACATTGAATATGGGCGAAGGTCATTCATTTGAACAAACTCCGTTGCCCTTCATCCCAGCATGTTTTTGACCAAATATCATAACCCTAGGCCTCCTGTTTATTGAGAAGTTACTAAAATGTTTTAAATATATTTGACTCCTGTGTCCTTGAATATATGTCAAGGTCATTCATTTGAACAAACTTGGTAGCCCTTCATCCCAGCATGCTTCTGGCCAAATATCATTATCCTAGGCCTTTTGGTTATTGAGAACAAGTCATTTAAAGATTTAAAACAAATTGGACCCCTGTGACATTGAAAATGGGTGTCCGTTTGAACAAACTTAGTAACCCTTTATTCTAGCATGCTACTGGCCAAATATGGTCATCCTAGGCCTTTTGGTTATTGAGAAGAAGTTGCTTAAAGGTTTTATACATATTTGACCCCTGTGATTTTAATATATGTCAAGGTTATTCATTTAAACAAATTTGGTAGCCCTTCATCCCAGCATGTTACTGGCCAAATATAATCAACCTAGGCCTCTTGGTTATTGAGAAGAAGTTGTTTAAAGGTTTTAAACATATTTGACCCCTGTGTCCTTGAATATATGTCAAGGTCATTCATTTGAACAAACTTGGTAGCCCTTCATCCCAGCATGCTTCTGGCCAAATATCATTATCCTAGGCCTTTTGGTTATTGAGAACAAGTCATTTAAAGATTTAAAACAAATTGGACCCCTGTGACATTGAAAATGGGTGTCCGTTTGAACAAACTTAGTAGCCCTTTATTCTAGCATGCTACTGGCCAAATATGGTCATCCTAGGCCTTTTGGTTATTGAGAAGAAGTTGCTTAAAGGTTTTATACATATTTGACCCCTGTGATTTTAATATATGTCAAGGTTATTCATTTAAACAAATTTGGTAGCCCTTCATCCCAGCATGTTACTGGCCAAATATAATCAACCTAGGCCTCTTGGTTATTGAGAAGAAGTTGTTTAAAGGTTTTAAACATATTTGACCCCTGTGTCCTTGAATAT
The DNA here is from genome assembly GCF_002113885.1 of Mizuhopecten yessoensis. Lineage (NCBI taxonomy): Eukaryota > Metazoa > Mollusca > Bivalvia > Pectinida > Pectinidae > Mizuhopecten > Mizuhopecten yessoensis. The sequence goes on from NW_018408705.1 coordinate 472,465, forward strand.
ATGTCAAGGTCATTCATTTGAACAAACTTGGTAGCCCTTCATCCCAGCATGCTTCTGGCCAAATATCATTATCCTGGGCTTTTTGGCTATTGAGAAGAAGTTGCTTAAAGGTTTTATACATATTTGACCCCTGTGACTTTTAAGAAATGTCAAGGTCATTCATTTGAACAAACTTGGTAGCCCTTCATTCCAGCATGCTTCTGGACAAATATCATTATTCTATGCCTTTTGGTTATTGAGACCAAGTCATTTAAAGATTTAAAACAAATTGGACCCCTGTGACATTGAAAATTGGTGTTGATAATTCGTTTGAACAAACTTAGTAGCCCTATACCCTAACATGCTACTAGCCAAATATGGTCATCCTAGGCCTTTTGATTATTGAGAAAAAGTTGCTTAAAGGTTTTGAACATATTTGACCCTTGTGACTTTAAATATATGTCAAGGTCATTCATTTAAACAAATTTGGTATCCCTTCATCCCAGCATGTTACTGGCCAAATATAAATATCCTATGCCTCTTGGTTCTTGAGAAGTTGTTTAAATATTTTAACATATTTGACCCCTGTGATCTTGAATATAAATCAAGGTCATTTATTTGAACAAACATGGTAGCCCTTCATTTCAGCATGTTCCTGGCCAACTATCATCACCCTAGGCCTCTTGGTTATTCAGAAGAAGTTGTTTAAAGGTTTTAAACATATTTGACCCCTGTGACCTTGAATATAGGTCAAGGTCATTTATTTGAAAAACTTGGTAGCCCTTCATCCCAGCATGTTACTGGCCAAATATCATCACCCTAGGCCTTTTGGTTATTCAGAAGAAGTTGTTTAAAGTAAAAAGTTGACGCCGGACGCCGCACCATGCCATAAGCCCACTTGGTCCTTTGGGCCAGGTGAGCTAAAAAATCAGCACTAAAATTGGCATATACTGATGAAGTGGACTATAAAATAAACAAGAGGCCCAATGGGCCTGCATCGCTCACCTGTTATTAATCTAACACTTGTAATCTTAAGATTTCATAAGAACCTATTAAAAGATTTAAACATATGACGTCTCTGACCTTGATTGTTGAACAAGGACATTAGGTTGAAAGTGGATCAAGGTCATTCATTTGAACTAACATGGTAGTCCTTCATCCCAGCATGCTACAGGCCCAATTTCAGTACCCTGGCCCTTTTGCTTATTGAAAAGATGTCGCTTGAAGATTTTACGACATTTGACCCTGTGACCTTGAAAGTTGGTCAAGTTCATTCAGTTGAACAAACTTGATAGTCCTTCATCCCAGCATGCTACAGGCC
>NW_018408705.1:473822-494538 GCF_002113885.1 Mizuhopecten yessoensis
ATCCCAGCATGCTACAGGCCCAATATCAGTACCCTGGGCCATTTGGTTATTGGGAAGAAGTTGTTTGAAGATTTTAACATATTTGACCCCTGTGACCTTGAAAGTGGGTCAAGGTCATTTATTTGAACAAACTTGTTAGCCCTTGATCCCAGCATGCTACTGGCCAAATATCATCTACCTAGGCCTTTTGGTTATTGAGAAGAGGTTGTTTAAAGCAAAAAGTTGAGGCCGGACAGACGGACGACGGACGGACGGACGACGGATGCCGCACCATCCCTTCGGGCAGGTGAGCTAATAAAATTGAATTTGGTTTGAGACTACAGTTTTGGGCATTTACAAATCTGTGTCTACACAACAAAAGCTAGCTTTTCATGTAGTCTATTTTTGTACTCAGCACATGTGTAAATATTGTGAACAAGAGGCCCCAGGGCCTTAGCGGTCACCTGAGTTATAGCATAGGTACTGGTAGCTTTATTTTATTGTTTAGATGTGATGTGGCAATCAGCATGTAAACTAAGTAGAATACAATACTTGTCATGTCATCAAAGGATAAGTATTTTAAAATATTGGTAAAAGTTCCCTTTGGGGCCCTACCCTAGCCCCTTGGGATGGGGCAGGAATTCTAATTTTACAATGTAATACCCTCTTCAACCAAGATGATTCTGACCAAGTTTGAATAATTTTCTGCTGAAAATGGATAAAATATACCCAAAAGTGTTATTTCCCTATATAAACTCTAGTAAACTTTACCCCCTCCCCAAGGGAGAACGGATAGCTCGGGGGTCCTGAAATTTACAATTTAATTAAACCCCCTGATGATCCTTCCATCCATGCAGAGAAAATGACTGTAGTACCTCTGAGTCAGGAGAAGAAGTTTTTAAAATATTGGGTAATTTTCCCTTTGGGGCCCGCCCTGGTCCCTAGGGCTGGGGTAGGAATCCCAATTTTACATTTTAAAACCATCTTCCTCCAAGGATAATTCTCACCAAGTAAGAATAATTTCCTACAGAAAGTTGTAAAAATATACCCAAAAGTGTTGTTTCTCTATATAAACTATAGTAAACTTTATTCCCTCCTTCAGGGAGAAGGGATAGTCCAGGGGTCCTGAAATTTACAATTTAAATAAAGCCCCTGATGATCCTTCCATCCATGCAGAGAAAATGACTGTAGTACCTCTGAGTCAGGAGAAGAAGTTTTTAAAATATTGGTTAATTTTCCCTTTGGGGCCCCGCCCTGGCCCCTAGGGTTGGGGTAGGAATCCCAATTTTACAATTTATAAACATCTTCCTTCAAGGATAATTCTAACCAAGTAAGAATAATTTCCTACAATATATTGTCAAAATATACCCAAAAGTGTTGTTTCTCTTTATAAACTTTACCCCCTCCCCAAGGGAGAACGGAGCTCAGTGGTTCTAAAGTTTACAATTTAAATAAAGCCCCTGATGATCTTTCCATCCATGCAGAGAAAATGACTGTAGTGACTCTGAGTCTGGAGAAGAATTTTTTTGAAATATTGGTTAATTTTCCCTTTGGGGCCCCACCTTGGCCCCAGGGGTTGGGGTAGGAATCCCAATTTTACAACTTTGTAGCCTCATCTACCAAGGATAATTCTGACCAAGTTTGAAAAAATTCCATCCACTGGTTCTTGAGAAGAAGTTGAAAATGTAAAAAGATTACGGACAACGACGAACGACGACGGACGGAAAGTGATCGGAATAGGTCACTTGAGCAAAGCTCAGGTGACCTAAAAATCCACCGGAATGAGCTATGCTAAAACGTTAGTAATTCTGTTACCGAGTAGGCGAAATTGAATTTTAGACAGGTTTTAAGAAAGACAAAATCTACTTGCGGGGTCAATTTTTGGGTTTAACATCATGTTTTTTTGTGCATATTTTGGTGGGGAAAACCGTTTTTGAAAAAAAAATCAGTTTTCTAAAAAAATAAAATCAAAATGTAGTTTATAAATATGTATATATATGAAGGTGTGTTGTGCAGGTTGAATTCACTATCCATGTTTATCTGAGACATGCCCTTTATTTTTAGGGTCAAGCAATTTCTACTGTACACTACTACCTTAAGTTGAACAGACTTTATAGCCTTTCATACCAGCATGATTCTGGCCAAATATCATTACCCTGGACGTTTAGATTATTCAGAAGTTGTTTAAAAGATTTCAACATACCCTGATACTTGACCCCTGTGACTTTGCAAATGGGTGAAGGTCGTGCATTGGAACAAACTTGGTAGCCCTTCATCCCAGCATGTTACTGACCAAATATCATCACCCTGGTCCTTTTGGTTATAATGAAGAAGTCGTTTACAGTTATCAATATATTTGACCCCTGTGACCTTGAATATACTTCAAGGTCAACTATCTTGGTAACCCTTCATCCCAGCATGTTACTGGCAAAATATCATCTCCCTAGGCCTCTTGGTTATTCAGAAGTCATTAAAAGATTTTAATATATTTGACCCCTGTGACCTTGAAAATGGATGAAGGTCATTCATTTTAACAAACTTGGTAGCCCTTCATCCCAGCTTGCTAATGGCCAAATAACATCATCCTAGGTCTTTTGGTTATTGAGAAGAAGTTGTTTAAAGTAAAATATTGGTTTCATGCAGCAGCTTAGAATGACGACTGCTTACAGTAGAGTTTCTATACGGTTGTAACAATGTAATATCAATGTGGCCACAGCAGCATCTTTAGAATATTTGTGAATTGACATGAGCACTAAGCTTGAACGAGGATTTGGTAGTAATTTATACTGAGGCATTCCTACCTGTTGCAAAAATAGAGAATGATGACTTTAAAATACACTGTATTCTGCTATGACATAGTAATAAACTCTTAACACAATTTTTTAATGTTTTACTTTGTATAGCATTATAAAAAAAAACGTATTTAATTCTCATGAGACTTGACTCAGTGTTTTGTAACAGTTTTCTAAATTATGAATACCGTTGGAGGAAACCTATTCGGTGCCTATCTGACTGCCTGTAATGCTATACCACAACAGATGGTTTAACTTGACAGAAGAAAGATAACTCTTCCTAACTTACACAGAGATACCAAAGCATACTGTAAGTGAATTTAGGTTTTGTAAAAGGTTTGGTTTTATTCAAAGGTCCATTTGTTTGAAAGTTGAATGTTTATAAATATTTCAGTATTACATGTTTAAAGGGAGAATTAGAACTGGTGAACTTGGAAAGCGTTCTCTCATTTATCAGTATTTAGCCACAGAATAGGGGGCAGCATTTATTTTCACAACTAGGGTCAGCACCATGAAAAATCATTGAAAGTCGTTATTTGTAATAATATGTATTCATATACAATTTTTATAAATAGGCCGTTGGCTTAAAACAATTAATAGATGTAAAAATATTTATCAACCTGAGGTCCATATTACTCATACAGATATGATCCTTTTGACTTTTTCAACCAATCTGTGAACATGTTTCCTTGTAGAAAAACTGTTTCATGATAAATGAATAATTACTATGGAAAAGAATTCTAGGCATGGGTTGTTAAAAGATCTTTTGTTCATTTTTGTTCTGTTGTGTTAATAATTATTTGGATTAAGGGCAAAGGGAGGCAATCCCTATAGAGAGATTTTGTAAATGCTGAAGCAGCGTGAAACACTAAAATAACCACTTTTTGTTTGCAGCAACCTTGTATATTTCATCATCATAAATAGCTGCTTACTCCAACAAAGATAAAATACATTGTATTAAATAAAATGCATTTCAAGTTTTCATATCCTGTAGATAATTTCTGGTGAGGCAACATCCTTATTCTGTAATGTACTTTACATTGTCATTGACACAAGACAAACAATTATGTATATTCTCAGTAGTTTTGAACTGGAGTGACCACCCTAGTTATGTTTCCATGGTTACTTAAGACAAGGTTAAGTCCACTTCCTGTAAGCTATTGTCCTGGGTTACATTCGCGTATCCGATTGAAACAGTTGAACCGGTTGAACCTGTAAAGAAAACGACAGGTACTGATTTGGACCGAGGCTGACCTCGAAAATTTGGTACATGTAGATTGAGGGGTTCAGACATACCTGACCGAAACTAAAATGCTGACTATTACCAATTTGCGTTATTTCTTTCCTAAACAATGTCATGTCACATGTAACTTTTAAGATACGTTATGTAATTTAGTGGATGCATGAGAGAAGGGCATAATATTCTGGATACATTGTTTTTTATTCTCCGAAACTGTGGATTTTGAGCTCTGCTTATAGAACGGTCCAAGTGTGTTCGTTTATCGTGGAAAATTTCTGCGCCACACATACTGTTTCAACCGGGATACGCGAATGTAGCCCTGAAGTGACCATCCTGATACCGTTTCCATGGTTACTTAAGACAAAGCTAAGTCTACTTCCTGTACGCTATAGTCCTGAAGTGACCATCCTGATAATGTTTCCATGGTTACTTAAGACAAAGCTAAGTCTACTTCCTGTACGCTATAGTCCTGAAGTGACCATCCTGATACCGTTTCCATGGTTACTTAAGGCAAAGTGAAGTCCACTTCCTGTAAGCTATAGTCCTGACGTGACCATCCTGATAATGTTTCCATGGTTACTTAAGACAAAGTTAAGTCCACTTCCTGTAAGCTATAGTCCTGAAGTGACCATCCTGATAATGTTTCCATGGTTACTTTAGACACAGTAGAGTCCACTTCCTGTAGTCTATAGTTCTGACCTCCACACAGTCCAGCTGTAGGAAGGGCATACATCTTGTTTCCATGGTCGCCAGGCCAGTGTCCACAGTCTTCAAACTGAACTCTATTTCAATAAAAAAACATTTAATATAAAAGGACAATATTTTTGTATTCAAAATTTTGTTTGTACTTTAGAATAATAGCAGCCTAACATTTTTGGGGAATTTGACTGGGTTTTTTTTTTCATTTTTCGTTTTCCTTATGGCATTTGGATAAAAAAACACACTCAAAATTGCAGAATTTTCTCACTTTAATTCAGAAATTAACAAGAGGCCCAGAGGGCCTGTATCGCTCACCTGAATATGTTTTAAATAATTGGTATGAAGTAAAGATGTAGCACTCCATGGTAGGTGCTGTAAGTACACATGAAATTTCAGAAAGATCCATCCAGTACTCGAGATATAGCGAGAACTAACTTCAAACAGAGCCCCACCCCTATGCCCCTAGGGGGATCATACCCACCAATTATACAAAATTGAGACCCCTTGTACTAAATATGGAAAAAAACACTTAATCTTGATGGTCGAAGAAGGATTTAAAAGGTTTTACCTCTATTTCTCCTATTGGCCCCCGCCCTTCTGCCCCCTGGGAGACCACACCCACTGCATATACAAAATTAAGTCCCCTTGGCCCACGGATGCTCCAGACTAAATTAGGATAAAATCCCAAAATCCCTATGGTAAAAGAAGGATTTTAAAGGTTTTACCTCTATTTTTCCTATTGGGCCCCGCCCTTCTGCCCCCCCTCGGAGACCACATCTACTGCTAAAACAAAATTGAGTCCCCTTGGCCCAAGGATGCTCCAGACTAAATTAGGATAAAATCCCTCAATCCATATGGTAGAAGAAGGATTATAAAGGTTTTACTTCTATTTCCCCTATTGGGCCCAGCCCCTCAGGTCCTAGGGGGGCCACACCCACCGTTTATACAAAATTGGTTCCCCACTACCCAATGATGCTCCACACCAAATATGGACCAAATCCTTTCATTCCTACAGAAGAAGAAGGATTTCCAAGAGTTTGCTATATTCCCCCTATTGGGCCGCGCCCCTCAGCCCCCAGGGGAGCCAGACCCACCATTTATACAAAATTGGTTCTTCCTCACCCAAGGATGCTCCACACCAAATTTTGTTAAAATCCGCTCAGTGGTTCATGACTAGTAGTGTAAAGTTGACGGACGAAGGACGACGGATGACGGACGCAGGCTATGGACGAAGGACGACGGACGCTGCGGTATGGCATAAGCTCACCTTGGTCCTTCGGCCCAGGTGAGCTAAAAATTGAGTCCCCTAGGCCTAAGGATACTCTAGACCAAATTTAGTCAAAATCTACTTGGCCGTTCAGGACTAGTAGCGTTTTAAAGGAAAAGTTGACGGACGGACGACGGACGGACGACAGACGGACGCTGCGGTATTGCATAAGCACACCATGGTCCTTCGGACCAGGTGAGCTAAAAACAAAAGGAAAATTATACCATACATGTACTCCAAATTAGAGAGGAAGTTCACATAAAACTATGGAAAATAATTGTATCAAACTTTAAAAATTCAATTGTTTTCACTATAAATTTAAATGTCCTCTGATACAGCCAGTCACAGACAGAAGAACCTTACCCTCTAAGGTCAAATTATCTAGATTCCCACCAGATGACCAGTCAGAGGACGCCCCAGTCCGGGTCCTTAGCCACATCTCCCAGTTCTTCTTGACGAGCGAGCTCTCGCATAATTGATAAAGAAACATCTCCACTGGACTACCAAACTCCGGACGTGTCTGTAGCACACAGGTAAAATGAATTCTTAATTGGACTTGTACAGGCAAAGAGGAACAGTATATAGAAAAGATACCAGGTATATAATCGTGTTGGTCCCAAAATTATCAATTATTTACATTTGCATTTCATTGGTTTGTTTGTATTAATGTCCAATCAATAGCTATGGTCATTCAAGGACAGGTCAGGTTTCAGTGGTGGAGGAAAACCACCGACTAGCGGCCATTACCTGGCGACTGCCCCACATAGGCCTCGAACCACTAACCCACAACCCAATGGTGGAAGGACAGTGATTGTAGACAGTCTGATGCCATAACCACTCGGCCACCACGGCCCCTACATTTCATTGAAGTAGCCCAATATGTTTTAACAGTAGTGAAGCCATTTTTCCTACCAATTTACCTGTTTAGTTGATCATTAACAAAACATTATTTTTTGTAATATTCAATAGACCACTTTTCACTGGTCCATTGGACAAGTAGACGCGACTGTTTACTTGTATATAGACATAGACAAAATCTGCTTGCAAGAGGGTAATGCAGGATTTTTTTCTTGCTCTGTAGGGGTTAATAGGATGTGTACCAACCTTTTGGAGAAATATTTCTCCTTGTGTTTGTACCACACTCTGTACACTCGACCATTCTCTGTCTGACAGCAGCAGCAACTTCTGTATGGCAGCATCCCTGACGGTTACTATAGCAGCACTTGTCCCATCCTCAATAATAACACTACAGGGAAGCAATCATGTTCTTAATCCAAACGAACTCTTATGAAGCATGACTTTGCATGTAAACATTTATAGCTGCCTTGAGATAGTGTCTATTAAGAGATATGGTCATTAAAGGCCAGGTTTTGGTGGTTGAGGAAAAACGGAGTGCCTGGAGATAAACCACCAACCTGCAGCCAGTTCCTTAGTCCGAATTATTCTGACGTTTTATCGACTTTTTCTATATCGGTCTGTTAATCGACGACAGACCGATATAAAAAAGTCGATAAAACTTGACCCCACAACCCAGTGGTGAAGCGCTAGTGATTGTAGACGGTCAAACACCTTAGCCACTAGGCCATCGCTTAGACATTGTGATTCATTAAAAGAAATCATAAAAGCAAAAAGAAATGGTAAATAAGATTTTTATAGGGCAAGGGTAAAATAGGAGTTGTACAGGCAAAGAGGAAGCACTGGCCAAAAACAAGAAATGTTTAACACATTTGACATATGTGACTTAGAATGGAAGTCAGGTGATCCAATTGAACAAATTTGAAAGTCCTTCACCTTAGAAAGCAGGAGACCAAATATCAAAGGTCTCCAAAGTTAATGTAAAGTGGTTGTTTGAACATTGCATTCAACAAATTTGACCTCTGTGACCTTAAATATAAGTCAAGGTCAGTTGAATTAACCTGATAACCCTCGACTTCAGCAAGCTACATCTTTTGCAAAAACCTTTACCATAAGCATTATGGTTCTTAAGAAAAAGTTGTCTAATGAAACCAAAGAGCCACCAGAGGAAGGATATCCCCCGCCCCCGCCGAACCAATCAGATTTGAGGCAGGACCTTTTGAACAAATCTACACAATCTGTTCTATTTGGCCATGATATCTATTCCCTGCATGTGATCATCGAGTTACAATTAAGACATAAAAACAAGCGGAGTATACAAGTTTTCCAAGTTATTATCAGAGAAGCAAGTCTCTTTTGAGCAACAGTGACCTTGACCTCTGAATGTTCGTAATTACAAGGGCACACCACACACCAAGTTTGTATGGAAATTGAACTCTGTATAACCATTCGTTCTTAAGTTATCATCTGGACAAGTCTCACCAAGCAGAATTCTACTTTTAGCAGTGGTGACCTTGACTTCTAGCACACCACACTCCAAATCAATAGGGTTCCTTGCATCCATTAGGGCATCCAAAACACCATGTTTGAACTCTATATGATCAATTGTTCCCAAAGTATAATCCAGACAAGCACTACGGACAGACAGATGGCTATATCTCCCAATTGGTTTTTTTCATTCGCAGGGGATAAAAAGATATGTTCTCAGGCAGTTTGTGCTAGGTGATCTAAAAGAATAAAAGCAATGACCATTTATACCCTTTTGAGTACAGCACTCTTGAGCATCCAATCAGATTTTACTTACCTAGCTCTTGCTAGAAACCTTGTACCATGATCTGCCCGACAGCCAGGGTTACTACAGGCCTCACTGACACAGACTGCCCCACAGTGGTGACACACCCACTTTAGGGACAGTTTGAGGAACCTCTGTACATGACAACAGACAGGAAAGGGTGACCCTTGGATCTTATTTCTCCATAGATCAGCCAAGTACACAAGGTGAGTAGGAACTGTTCCTAGGTTGTGGTCTGGAGAAGGTGCGTCACTGTCAACAGAACAAAGGATAATTCACAAGGTATATACCAGTCATGGCAGTACTGTCTGTAGGTTGTGGTCTCTATGGAAAATAAAATTTATAATTGACTGACAGACATGGTGTAATCCTATATTACCATTGGTGTCACCTGTGAGAGACTAAAATGCATCAGTTCAGATATAGGGATAGTCCTGTTGGTCTGGTCAAACATTTCTGGGGGCGATTTCACCAATTTTTTCTTGACCTGTAGTATTTTCTATCAGGCCAACTTAGATTTACTGCTTAAAGATATGTGGTAAAAGCTACTTATACCATCTCACCTGTATATATAACATAGTGTTTACAAACCTGTCCATATCTGTGTGGTACTGAACATGAAGACAGGACACAGCTATAAACTGACAGTAGACGTTGTTCCTCCGCGACACCTTTCTTTCCAGCCGCTCCAACCATACCCCCACCCCGGGGATTAAACCCAGAGGGTACACAAAGGAGTCAAGGTTAAAGTACACGTCCATTTCATCCCCTGACTCCCGACATCTCACAACGACCTTCACCCCACAACCGTCAGGGCAACCAACACCTGGAATATCACAATGTATGCAAGTTTTATAATATTTAAATTTCACTTTTCAATCATATCTAGAAGGAAATATGCATATATGTCACATATTATTGAATATTTCAAATTCAAATTATTACTTGGTCTGAACAATTTTAAGCAAAATAAATATGCATATAAATATATACAAGGATTGACCTTCATTTTGACCGCGTATACGGTAGTATGAATGCAGTTGGCAATGATCATATTATTTATGGAGCGCTAGCATCAAAATGAAGGTCTATTCTTATAGTCACAGTGGAAAAATATTTTAAAGGTAACTAGGATAGCCATGGTTGCTAGGATAATATTTTCCCAGTGAATCTACATTGACATATGAGTAAATTTAGAAAATATGCAGTGAACAACACTATCTTCACCTTTTCATAGCTTTTAAATGAATCAATAAATAGTAGCTCGAATCAAGGAATTGCTGTCATCGGACTGTTATCTCGATAAACCGTGAAGTAAACATAGAAGTAGTCCGGCACCTTATTTGGAACATTCTTTAAACGCACTTTATAAATGCCAATTTATACGCAGTCAGAGTTTACAAAGCTCAAGGAAGAAAGGTGCAAAAATATAACTATGTTTGTAATAATTTAACACTGCTCCTTAATAATGCAGTAAGGAACATAGGAGCGATTCGTTTTGTTTCAGTAACTTTGTTGTCCGTCAACATCTACAAGTAGACAGTGAACCCCCTCCTCCTATCAGTACAAACCTAGCTGTGTATTTAAATGATGATCAGCAGACAGTGGTCTCTTTGTAGATGTAAGATGGTTGTCCGACTCGACAGGACATCGTCTTACTAGGAGTCCCTCAAAACTGACCAGTGTGGCACCACAACTGAAAACCATTATCACATTACTGTACATCAACTCCTAATTTTCACATCCCATTTAACAATTTCACAGAACTGGTTTCTATACTGTGAAATCAGATATTTTCATGGGCCAACATTTCTAGGTTTCTCGACTAAAGACCATTTCATGGGTACATAAATGCTTTTTTACTTTGTGAACCTATGAATTCATGGATGAAAATTACCCAAAAGACCAACGAAATTTAAAAATTATTGATTTTACAGTTATTACATCTTATGCAATACATGTATAAGTAGAATAATATAGTGTAAATTTGTTTGTAGAATTGACTACTCATAATGTATACTTGTCAGTCTCAACACCAAAATATTACGGTTTTACCAATGTGAATGTAGTCTGAGTGAAATAAACACCAATTGAAAATATCCACATTTACAACACCATTTTGTAGATGAAAATGGGCTGATGGGCAAATAGTCTGAAGATTTTTTAACAATTTCAATGGGATAAATTTAAAGTTTGCATTATGCTAAAATTCTGAAAAAGACTGAAAACTATGCCAGTTTTATTTTAAACTATCTTTGTTTAAACACTAATACAACTGATATTCTCCATTTAGATAATTTAATATAGCATTTTTTTCTAGATTTCTACACATCCTTTCTTACTTGAAATACAACTGAAGAAATTATGATCACCCAATTTTAGATAGAAAAAAAATCTTGTCCGATTGTGTTTTGCCAAGAGTTGAAGGGTACATAATGTATCTGCTACATACTTGGTTGCTTATAACTCTAACAAGCCCTTCAACAACTTGACATCTAACGATGTCTACAATTGTTTAGAAGTTGTCCAGACAAGGAAAAAGGTACCTTTGAATACAATAAAATCTTACTGCTTTATAATCAATAGGTTTGGAGATCAAATCCCTGTGGCAGAGATGGATGTTTTGATGAAAAAAGAAATAATAATAGAAAAAATTCTTTGGTATAGTAAATGGCATCTACGTAACTCAGCAAAGTCAGAAAAATGCAGAAAAAATGGAACTCTTCTTTGTTTGAGATACAACACTGAGCGCTTGGACTCACTACCTTAAACAGGGACAGATAGGTGTACATTACTAAGTTGCCATTACCCAGACAGACATATGCAATGATATCAAAATACTGATCATCTCAAAATGTGTCTACCTTTCTGTCAGGATCTCCTTGATTGACAGGTTCCCTTCAGAACCACGGCCAGCTGCAGAATGAGTCTGTAAAATAAGAATCATCACTTTTTCTTATCAGCATTTGCATAAGCTGCTAAATGTTTATATACCCCCCCCCTCCTCCCTCCTCTTTTTTTTTTGTAATTTTGTCAGATTTTTACTGATATACATTTATACTTAACAAAAGAAGAAAAAAGAACATGTTTACAAAAGGCAATTCTGCAGTTTGTATTCTTCTACAGCAATGCCAGCCATTGATAAAAAAAATAACATCAAATGTATTTTCAATAATCAAAATGCAAAAATGTTCACATGCAAAAGTTATAAGTAAAAGTTTCTACTATCAAAGTAAATGGTAAATTGACTTCAAAAATAAGATGATACCAAACCTTGTTTGGGAACACCCTCAAAAGTTGAGCATTTGATGGCATTTCGTGAACACTTCTGCCACCCGCCTTAGCCACTGCCTTTTTCAGCTGCCATGAACCTGCCCCTGGTGGGCAGAGCTTCTCAGTAGGACACATAACTCTGTATATTCCTCCTGGTACAATAGAATGACACCATCGTACTGCATCGTTTTGAAACAAAAATATCACAGCTGGTGAGAGAACGTTTTCAGATTTTGACTTAAGAACAGATTGGTTTTTATCACTGTCCGGATGACCTTTCTGAAGGTCCTGTTGATGGGAAGGTTGCTCCTGGGGATGTTTCAGTGTCCGTATGACATTCCAGACCAAGGAATCCTCGTCTGTCTGTTGTAGGAAGTGACCTTCTACTGCCATCCTGAAACGTGAATCACTGTGAACTCTTCGATCCAGTACCAAAGTTTCCTTGTGGTTTATCAACACCAGTTGTCTGCCCTTGTCTGTATCAGTGGGCAGTCCAGTGTAATCTTGATCTACTTTACCCTTCTTGTGAGGAACCTGTTCCTCATGAGTCCTAAGTACTGTAGGTCTATATATCAGTACAACATTCAACATAGAAAACATAACATAACATGTATCACAAGGACTAGGGTCAGAATCTGTCATTTTCAAATTATTCAATGAGGAGTTCAAACTTGTAAATTGTTCACGGATCACAGTGAATTCGGTGACCGCTACAACAGCACCTACACAGCATGGGTGCAGAAATGGGCACGTGAAGTTAGAAGCAGGTTCAAGGTCAGAGCAACCACAGATTACTGTGCAGACATGACGTTCACAGGTCGTTGTCATGGTGATGACACAGTCAATAGATCCAGTATCATCTCTCAGCTTAACCCTTCCATTCTTTGATGAAAGATCCAAGACACCAACAAGAATCTAGAATAAATAATAATAAAATAAAATCTGAAAAGAATGCAATTTTCGTTAACTCGTCCTTGAATCTAGAATAAACAAAACTAGTTAACAATATTCTAAATATCTACGGTAGAACACATGCTACCTTTCACTTCCTTCCTGTGATTTGAGTTAGAGTTATCTCCCTTAACATTTCTTCACTAATTCACCCTTGAAATTTCATAATGAACTATTCCAACCTTTGAATTGGAAGAGTTCAAAGGTGTCTTCAGGGGTGAATGATTTACAGTTACATTAATGGAACAATTCAAAATTACAGATTTATCTGGTATCTGCATGGTTATAAGTTCACCCACATCTAATGCAATTCAGTAGAAACGTCAACAATCGTTACGACAATGTCATATTTAAATCTGCACGTTAAGTTTCATAGCAATATATTTTGTAATTTCCATACAGCTGTTGTAATTGATTTTGTTACATCTATGCACTGTATCACTAAAATAATTCTATTACTATTATGTATCATTGGTAATACAAAAAATATCAGTGTTATCTAAATTTCCACTAATGATTCAATCTTGGCACAGATGTCAAGATATTTTTACATATTACATATATGTCTAAGAAATACCCTAGATGAAAACTATAGCCTCAACAGATGCCACACAGGTAAGACTAGCCATACCTTGTGTGGCTGTCCCTGGAGTTGGTGATGGTAGCTCCAATAGGTGTCACTGCAGTCAGCTGACAAGTTGTCTGCCATTGTCTCTAAACATCCAATCTCCTGTGAGAACTTCCTCATATCTGGCACAACAAGATACGCCTTACTTTCATCCTGTCATGAGACATAGTAAGGTTAGTTGACCTTCCATTATGACCTGATATGTCTCATGGTTTTACAAGATTGGTTGTTATGACTTTGCCTTCAGGGAGTATCTGTCATAAATGTGATGACATTCCATTTACCAGTATTACTTTAAATGATATTGATGTTTAAAAAATGGTAAATGTTTGTAAAATATAGATATGCCCCTGCTGCCCCTGGTGATAGAAATGGGGCCAAACACAAAGTTTAACCATACCAAAGTCAGTGAATATAGGTCTCGGGGATCTACATGTCATACTATGGCCTAGTACTACTCAGGAAGTATTTCAAGTTAGAGGGCGAGGAGACGAGCAATATCAGAGAAATGTCTGCTAAATGTTTGACCAAGTACCTCGTCCAGCAGTAAGCCACACTGGTGTGTCCTGGACAGGAACTCCTGGATGTACACTCGCCCTACCCTGGCCTGGTTAGTAACACAACAATGCCCAAAAGTCGTCTCTAGTATGCTGGACAGTTCACTGACATAAACCAATTGTAACATGCTGTAAGCACAGTTCACTGATAAGTAAACACTACAATATTTATCATAATGTATTCAACATAGCATTACTCAGGTGGTCATAGGACTTTTGGACTCACTTTTAACTTCCTTACTTGAACAGATATCATGATCTCCCTATACACCTTGTACTACATTAACTAATTTAGTAAAACATATCATTACAGTTTAATATATATTAAACAGAAAAACTGTGTATAAGAAACAACCAACAACAAATAAAACATATAAGAAAACACAATTACAATAAATATTGTACCAAATAAAACAAAACAATTGATTCAATTACAATATATGTTTTATAGTAATTCATGTTCAGCTATAGGTAATTAAATGACACAATGCAGGAAATCACAATGTGGTTCACTTAAATTGTTGATATATATCACAAACTTCCTGGCTAGGTTGAGACTGAATTAGGTGGGTTTTCCTGCAAATTAATATGATTAGTTACTTTCCGTGATTTCTGATTTTGCTTTTCCAAAATAAGAGGATTTATCATAATTAAATATGATATAATAATTCAAATAATTCAGAGATGTTTAATAACTATCAGTGAATTTTAGAAACAGCCACAAATATACATAGATTTCAGCCTGAACCACTACTTCTGCACAAAGTTTGTACTAATATAAAATTTTAAACTAGATTTGCCGAGTTATTGATTAGGTGATGTTCAAATGTGAGTTAAGGGGTGAATGAGTTAAACTGTACACACGACACAGAATAGTCTAAACTGCTAGTTCTATACAAAATTACCATACTGTAACACCTGTGTAGACTGAACTCTACAAGGACCAATATCTCCGTTAGAATAAATGGGTTTCAAGACTTAACACTAAACCTGGGTTAAGATCTGGCTTTATTGCACAGATGCCCTACCATAGCAACGAAATTGTGTTGCTATGCAAAAATAGACAAAATATGGTGTTTTCAGACGGTTAGCATGCAGAAATGAAAGCCTCCCGCATATGACAAACAAAACATCCTTTCCACGAATGAACACTGGTATGACATTGTTTAAGCAAGTCAAATATTTATTTGTTTGTTGCATGGGGAGGCTTTCAAAAATTGAAGAGTGTTTAGTTTATTCCCTTCAAAATGGCAAATATTCATCCAAATAGTGCACAACAGACATCATTGAGTTTATGTCTCTCTTTGTAATCCAAAATATCCTAAACCAGTTCATGTCAAATGAATTTGAAATTTCATATTTGCGTACTTCATTTATTCCAGGTTATGAATATAACAACTAATTCTAAATCCCCGATGAGGCCGTAAATGACCCTTAATGCTGCTAGTCCTTTGTTTCAAGCATGTTAACAAACTGCTTACTTATAAAAACTTCTGGCAAATTTCTTGTGGAGGGAGTAGGCAATGCTGATGAATGTATCCAGCAATCCTAGTGTGACACAACACTTCTTCAAGGTCTGTTGTAACATCAGCGGTAGGCTCACCATCTGATATAGAAATCGGTTGTAATCTAATTCCAACTTAGATTTAATGTATTGTTATCAAACCGGTTTTTAACATGAACATGACACAGTACCATTGGTTAAGGCCTGCCATATTTGACAAAAGAAATACTGCATCCATTCAGTAGAACTAGTCAAATAACTAGTGACTGTATAAAATTGCATCTGTTTATTAAATACTTTTTTTACGTCAGAACAATTGAATGTATTATTAGAGACTAATAATAGAAATAATTAACATTTTAATTTAGCTGTCGATAACTACCTCCACCTGTCGATAACTACCCCTGTCATTAATGCCACCAAAACAATGATTTCTCCCGCGATTCGTCACATGTACGTTTATTGCAGATGATGAAATAGAGTACGTTTCCCGACTTCTTCGAAATGCCATCATAAAATAACTTACGCAAAACGGTAAACTGGAAAAACAAATTTGAAGCTTAGACTGTCGATAACTGCCTCCATTGCTCTACTATATTTTGAATATAAAATTAGTTTGCGAAAACAGTTCTGCAGCTGATGTTTTGACAGACCAAGTGACAGGTGATCCCCAAAAGTCATCTAGTCCTGCTTGTCTATAAAAAATTTGTCACTCTTTTTTTCTCACATCTTGCCTGATTGCCAGAGACTTGATAAGTTTTCTAGTGTTTCTCTTTGCCCAATACAGCTCAATACAACCAGACATATTACTACCATGCCCTGTCATATAACAATGTTATTGAGGACAAATACGAAATGATAGGTATTAAAGGTTATATCTATTATCTATAATAGTTCACAAACAACTGTCAAAAAGATCATATTTTGGTACACAATGTCATTACTATCAAAATTGTTTAAATATGGCTCCTACCTTAGGTTTGTTGTCCAGAACAGAGAACTCCAGCACTTTGACACAACTGCTTGTGCAACACATAACTCTTGTGTGTGGAAACTGAAATTAACAGAATGATCTAAATTATAAACTACAAAACAAGGTCTAAGGTCCAATTGAGGTCACAGTGACCTCATTTTAGGATGTAAGACACTGCCTTCCAATGATGTGCCTATATACAAGGTTTGATGCCTGTTCATGGAACAGCGACTGAGATATGCTTCAGAAACTATGAGGCCTGTTCATGGAACAGCGACTGAGATATGCTTCAGAAATTATGATGCCCATTCATGGAACAGCGACTGATATATGCTTCAGAAACTAAGATGCCCGTTCATGGAACAGCGACTGATATATGCTTCAGAAACTATGATGCCCATTCATGGAACAGCGACTGATATATGCTTCAGAAACTAAGATGCCCGTTCATGGAACAGCGACTGATATATGCTTCAGAAACTATGATGCCCGTTCATGGAACAGCGACTGAGATATACTTCAGAAACTATGAGGCCCGTTCATGGAACAGCGACTGAGATATGCTTCAGAAACTATGATGTCCGTTCATGGAACTGCGACTGAGATATGCTTCAGAAACTATGATGCCAGTTCATGGAACAGCGACTGAGATATGCTTCAGAAACTATGATGCCTGTTCATGGAACAGCGACTGAGATATGCTTCAGAAACCATGATGTCCGTTCATGGAACTGCGACTGAGATATGCTTCAGAAACTATGATGCCAGTTCATGGAACAGCGACTGAGATATGCTTCAGAAACTATGATGCCAGTTCATGGAACAGCGACTGAGATATGCTTCAGAAACTATGATGCCAGTTCATGGAACAGCGACTGAGATATGCTTCAGAAACTATGATGCCCGTTCATGGAACAGCGACTGAGATATGCTCCAGAAACTACAATCAGCACAAAAGCACGGTCCAGACAAAGTGAATACTATATACCCCTTTTATTCATCAAGGTATAAAAAGTGCCAAAAACAACTAGAGTAGGACGATTAAGACTGCTGAAGGAGCTGACTATCAGAAACGCTGACCTGGACCATGGAGTGCCCAACACAGCATTGTTTATTTGATACTGTCTCATGCCGTTGACACTTTTGTACACAATACATATAAAGGTAACTTTCAAATGTCGTGCTACAAACGTTTATTGTGACTTTTTGTAAGTTACACATGCGCGAGCAAAGGATTCAACAGGTGTTTTGAAGGATATAACATTGAGCGGTACTTGGCTCATATTTGAAACATAAACTACATAGTCTCGTTACAGATACCTGTTTTGAACGGCTGAAGTGAGCATTGTAAATGATAACTTTTGACCCGACCCTGAGGAACTGGTACTTGTGGACAGCTGGTACACAGCTCACACACAGCCTGTAAAAGGAATGAGCCACAGTTGTACCCTGGTATGTTGTTATCTGAACTAATATCTAAACATATATTGATATCCCTGTAAACATTGTAAATGTTTAATTTATCAAAAAAACTTTTAATCGCAGATATTCAATAGAAACCTCATTGACCTAAATACAAATTTCACATTATCATTTTTATATATTGATTAAAACGATCTTGCTAAAATCAAGTCTTTATCACAAATTTTAATACATACATATACCTCTAGAGTTAAGTTAACTTGGAAATATAATTTGCTTTTCGAGATTCAAATTGTTTCACACAATCTTACTTTAACGTACCCAACTTTCGCATCAAGTTCATATATCCCGAAAGGGGCTAGATCATCTGAGGTCACGATTCCCTGTAAAAACAAAAGGTGCTAGTTCAGGTGATTCCACGCACAAAAACCATTTTTCACTCTGTGCTAATGTAACCATCCTCCATACTCCAGGGGTTACACTCTCTGCACCCCTGGAATATGTCACAGCAAAATTGATGCAACTCAGCTAGCTATTTCATTGGTCTCAGTTAAAATAAAACTGACCAATCGCTAAGCTGACACCTGTTCCTTTGAAGATTACAGAGGAGCAGCACCCTGATTTCAAAGCCAGTCAATTTTACCGTTACACGACCATGAGATTTACTTTTGCTTTGATACATTCCAGGGGTGCACAAAGTGAAAAAGACCGAGCGAAACTTCTGGAGCATCGAGGATGTAATGTAACAGGAAAGGAGGAAAAATGCAATGGCCAGACTGGGATTCGATCCCAGGACCTCTGAACTCTAGACAGGCGCTCTAACCAATTGAGCTACATGGTCACTGGCAATAGACCCAGTCCAGTTAAGCTACAATAACACTGATAAATATTATTTTTTCTTATCTTCACCACTGGAGAGGTCTAAATACCTGATAAGATGCCATATCCAAATCTTCCTCCTCTTCATCATCCGTCTCCTCAGATGTGATCCTGTCTAGTACATCTGTATCACCATCATGTCCTTGTAACCATTCCTACTCAATAACACAGGGTTTGATTGGTTGGTTGTATAGGGTTTAACTATCCTATCAACAGCTAAGGTCACCAAAGGATGTGCCTCCATGTGTTTGTGTATGCATGTATGTGTGTGTGTGCCTGAGACAGACCCCTGTCCGGCAGGGTATGTTGGTGTGTTTGCCTCCTTGTGATAGCGCGGATCTGATGCCAACTTTATAGTGCTATCTTACTGAAATACCATGCCGAAGGCATGTAGCACACTGTTCTGCATCCTCTCAGCCTTATACTGCACAAGACACTGGTAGGAGTATGTCATGTCAGTGTGAGCACATATCTAACTTCAATGGACAAAAGAGCACAACTCTGAATTTTGGCTATGTACTCTACCACTATAAATGGATATTGAGGGTGTATTCTGGTCTATGTTCGGAACATGCTCACATTCTGAGCAGTCTCTTAAACACTACAGATTCAACAACTCTATATGAGACCATTCTCACATACATCAACGGTAACACAAATATTATAAATCCATCAAGACTACTTTCAGTTATATCTATTGAGAAACACTTCCATAAATCTATATACATGTATTTATTTGCACATATTTATTAAACCACTGGCTATATTCTCATAACATAATTCAATATCTATGTAGAGTAGCCTGACTATAGTTTACCTGAGTTGACACACAGGTATAGCCCTGTGAAGTGGGACTAAGGAGAACCCTGATTCTATAGTTTATCTGAGTTGACACACACGTATAGCCCTGTGAGAGAGTACTCCTTAGCCCTGTGAGGTGGGCCTGAGGAGTACACTGACTATATAGTTTACCTGAGTTGATACACAGGCATAGCCCTGCGAGGTGGGACTGAGGTGTACCCTGATTCTATAATTTACCTGAGTTGACTCCCAGGTATAGCCCTGTGAGGTGGGGGTAATGAGGAAACTGATTCTATAGTTTTCCTGAGTTGACACTCAGGCATAGCCCTGTGAAGTGGGACTGGGGAGTACCCTGATTCTCTAGTTTACCTGCGTTGACACACAGGTATGGCCATGTGAAGTGGGACTGAGGATTACCCTGATTCTATAGTTTATCTGAGTTGACACACACGTATAGCCCTGTGAGTTGGGACTGAGGAGTACGCTGATTCTATAGTTTTCCTGAGTTGACACCCAGGTATAGCCCTGTGAAGTGGGACTAAGGAGAACCCTGATTCTATAGTTTACCTGGGTTGACACACAGGTATGGCCATGTGAAGTGGGACTGAGGATTACCCTGATTCTATAGTTTTCCTGAGTTGACACCCAGGTATAGCCCTGTGAGTTGGGACTGAGGAGTACTCTGATTCTACAGTTTACCTGAGTTGGCACACAGATATAGCCCTGTGAGGTAGGACTAAGGAGTACCCTGACTCTATAGTTTACCTGGGTTGACACACAGGTATAGCCCTGTGAAGTGGGACTGAGGAGAACCCTGATTCTATAGTTTGCCTGAGATGACACACAGGTATAGCCATGTGAAGTGGGACTGAGGAGGACCCTGATTCTCTAGTTTACTTGAGTTGACACACAGGTATAGCCCTGTGAGGTGGGACTGAGGAGTACCCTGATTCTCTAGTTTACCTGAGTTGACACACAGTTATAGCCCTGTGAGGTAGGACTAAGGAGTACTCTGATTCTATAGTTTACCTGAGTTGACACACAGGTATAGCCCTGTGAGGTGGGACTGAGGAGTACCCTGATTCTATAGTTTACCTGAGTTGA
>NW_018408705.1:495261-574086 GCF_002113885.1 Mizuhopecten yessoensis
ACTTTCTATAAATGACAGAAGAAGTATATTATAGTCATACTTTCTATAAATGACAGAAGAAGTATATTATAGTCAAACTTTCTATAAATGACTGAAGAAGTATATTATAGTCATACTTTCTATAAATGACAGAAGAAGTATATTATAGTCACACTTTCTACATTTGACAGTAAAAGTCTATTGTAGTCATTCTTTTTACAATTGACAGGCAAAGGCTACTAAAGTATAACCCCAAAATACCGCCACCTTCCGTTAAAAGACATTTTGGCGGTACAACGAGTTGTCTCTGTTAAATGACAGGTGGATGAACGCTTGTTTATTTTGGGGCATATATCAAACACTTATCAATGAAAACTCAAATATACATGTATTATATATGCAATTTTTAATATACACACCGATTTTGAAAGAATAATTAGTTCGGAAATATTGATTTCGATCTGGTATTATGATCACTGTGTCACATGCAAGATATACACTTTACGAGTACTGCAGCGAGAGTGTCAGTTTTACGTGCCCATATTTATAGATTTACTTACAATCGTCAAGTAATGTCTGCGTAGCGGTGCCAATATTCACATTTCTCTACTGCAAATGCCATCATTTCTGTACGTCAGACTCTGTAGTCAAGTGTAAGTGTTCGATTAAGTAAAGAACCGTCTCAATATCCTGTTTCACGTCCCCACAACCCAGGCGGATATCGTCAAGAGTCTGTCTCGTCGGGATATTTTCACCTCAAGAATGTCATCGTCTGATAATACCTGGGTGGGTTGCAAGCATCTGATAATTTTGATAAACTGTCTCATAGTCAAACGTAAATCGGGATTGAGATCAAGTCCGTTTGGACTTGTTGTTACACGACAATCGTTGAAATCCGCATCTGCACCTTCATCTGGGATATAGTCAGATGCGGTACGTCACAGTCACGTGGCAAACAATACAGTATTCGCATTATGAGCACAACGGCGTTGTCCCGTTGGTATCATTAAATCAATTTCTTGTTGGTCAAATTTTCATCCACAGTCCGGCGTTTAATTGTAAAATGAATTGAATATCTTCACAACCTGTGTCCTTTTTTTGAGAAGCCATGTGAGAAGCCATATGTGAATGAATTAATAAATAACTGATAGAGGTAATATGGTAAATTGTATTCAGATGTAAATTAATAAATTGATTACACACACATACTATACATAATTACAACATCTAAAACTGACCCCCCAGGGCTGGGTCAACTGTAAAATCACCGATATAGGTCAATTTCACGAGTGAGCGTGGTGGTGTGTTGTCAGGGGCCAACAAAGGGGTATTTGAACGACTGTTCTCAAAGCATTGTGGCATATGGCGGTACCAGAGTTTGGCGGTATAACAGATTCATTTAAGTGTGGAGAACTTGTTTCTGACAAAATTGATGGCGGTATGCGAGTTTGGCGGTACAACGGGTTGCGATACATCAAAGTTATACTGTATAGCCATACTTTCTATGATTGACAGAAGTCTACTGTAGTCATACTTTCTAAGATTGACAGAAGTCTACCATAGTCATACTTGCTATAATTGACAGAAGTCGACTACAGTCATACTTTCTATGAATGACAGAAGTCGACTATAGTCATACTTGCTATAATTGACAGAAGTCTACCATAGTCATACTTGCTATAATTGACAGAAGTCTACCATAGTCATACTTGCTATAATTGACAGAAGTCGACTACAGTCATACTTTCTACGATTGACAGAAGTCTACTTTAGTCATACTTTCTATTCTTGACAGAAGTCTACTGTAGTCATACTTTCTATAATTGACAGAAGTCTACTATAGTCATACTTTCTATTCTTGACAGAAGTCTACTATAGTCATACTTTCTATAATTGACAGAAGTCTACTATAGTCATACTTTCTATGATTGACAGAAGTCTACTATAGTCATACTTTCTATGATTGACAGAAGTCTACTATAGTCATACTTTCTATGATTGACAGAAGTCTACTATAGTCATACTTTCTATGAATGACAGAAGTCGACTACAGTCATACTTTCTATGAATGACAGAAGTCGACTATAGTCATACTTTCTATGAATGACAGAAGTCGACTACAGTCATACTTTCTATAATTGACAGAAGTCTACTATAGTCATACTTTCTATGATTGACAGAAGTCTACTACAGTCATACTTTCTACATTTGAGAGTAGAAATCTAATATAGTCATACTTTCTATAATTGACAGAAGTCTACTGTAGTCATACTTTCTACAATTGACAGAAGTCGACTATAGTCATACCTTGTAATTATAGTCATACTTTGTACATTTTATAGTAGAACTCTACTTTAGTCATGCTATCTACATTAAACGGTAGAAGTCGAGGGTGAAACTATACTTCACTACATTTGACAGTGGAAGTCTTGTATTCAAATGTGCCGAAGAAGATCAACATGAAGCAATGTTTACTGGTTAATACCTTCTTTAGTGTTGTAGCTCTCATGGAGGTGAATATTTTCTTATTTCCAGGTATAAGAAACTTCTGCCAGTATAGAAACTCTGGTTTCTGTAATCAAATCAAAACAGGGGTTTGTTTCTAAACATTGTGTTAAGTATACCATATATTTCATTTATTTCACAACAATATACAGTCTATAAAATTTACAAGGAGGGGGAGAGGAGGAGGGTGCAGTATGATGGTAACTATAGACACACGAGGTCAGCTGGTTAGTACAGACTACGATCAATTATCTGCCCTTCGTTACGGTATAATATCAACTTAATAATTCACAAGGCTGAGAGAATCAAAGGTGAACAATGTGAAATCCAGTAAATTCTTGTTATAATGTCATCATTTTCCCACGAGGAAGTTTGGTGTAATAAAGTGTTTTGGCAATAAATAGTGGGAAATATATAAAGGATCTCTGAAAAAAAGGAGAAAAGGGGACCTTGAAATATGTTGGCGGTAAGCGAGATGACAAATGAAACAAGGGGTATTATATTGAGATTTTACTTTATTCCTTTTACCTACTAGAATCCTTTGCAGTTTTGGGAGTAGCCAAGTATTTCACAAGGCAGCATCTAATAATTATCAGAATTTTCTGAGGACTGTTGTCTTTTTATTCAATCACTAAATACAGAGCTGATACCAATCAATATATTTTACCTTGACAATGATGTTAACAGTGTGAGGGAGCCGAATACAAAACAGTAGATCCGTTTTCACTCTGTTGGAAAAAAGGTTATAGTCATCATTTAAGCTACAAATGTAGGTAAAATACAGACAAGACCTTCCAGTAAACTCCAACAGTTTCCATCCCATGATTCCTGAATTTCTTAGGCTTTTCATCCGATCATAAAATTTGAGCTAGCTTATATTTGCATACATATCAGTTTGAGTATTATGGGATGTTTTTGCGAAGCTATGGCTTTCAATGACATCATAGAAGAAACTCAGTATGGTTGTAGCAAAATGTTTTGGATAGTGATTCGATCACAAGTAACTAACTAATAAACTAATATATGTATGTTGAATCATAAGTATGCTTTTGCTCATTCACAATAGGTATCTGTGATTTGATAGTTTTCCACACTGCTGAAGCTAACCAAATTTGAAACATAAGCTTACACCTATTTTGATACAAGTACGAACAAAATTAATTTAGAAAGAAGAATTTAAACAAACAAAACATATTTGCACCTGTGGATTTCCCCAACAGCTTCAATAGTGGTGACCATGTCTAGACAGCCTGGCTTTATAGTGTCCCTACAATAACAATGCAAAGTATAGCAGGCAATCCATAGTTCCCTTCCTCTGGTGCAGGTTCTGGATCAAAAAATTACAAAGGGCCATAACTCTGTATATAGTGTACAGACAAATGGAGAAGTCAGGTATAGCAATAAGTCTGTTACTGAAGGCAGACTGTACTGATTTGCAGAGAATCACTCAAGAAGAGTGAAGACACAACGTCCCTTTAGGTCGAAAATCCATTGCAATTCATCACCATGAATACTTGAAGTATACAGAGTCCAGGCTAATAGCTCATCAATGAATTTCAACGGAGCTTGGACAACACAACAGAATCTTGCATATAGATGATTTATTTAAGCACTGTGTAAGCAAGATTCTGCAGAGTTGTCCATGCTCTGTTTTAATTCATTGACTTGAGGAGAAGTCATGCAGGCACAGCTATTAGTTTGGTTCTGATGCCAGACTTTACCGGCAAGTGGAGACATTGGGTATAGCATTTAGATTGTTTCTGAAGCCACACTATACTGACTTGTGGAGAAGCAGGGTTGATGCAGCTTTTACAGAGAGGACTGGGAGTTGTTTGGACAGGAGAGGTTGATATGAGGCACATCTCATCAATACTGGCTTAGCACACAACTCCAGGTAACATTTACCTGTGATAAGAATACAGTATTTAATACATGATGACGTCTTTAATTTCTGAACAAAATACCTAAACTGGCACAACACATATAATTATCTTTCCCCTCATCACATATAAAGACGAATGTTTTTTAAAAGTAATGTGATGATGAAATAAATAGTTTTCTTGCTAATTATTTATTCCACATTTTTTTCAGGGAAGATATAATAGGTGCCCATGGATTTTTTTTTCAAGTTTTTATTTATTCAGGCATAACTAAGATAATTTTTTAAAATCAATGAAGTCTATAACAGGACTGCATGCATATTACTATTTGTTAAAGTTTCACAGTTCAACAAACTACATAATGATTGCTAAAAAATATCATCTGGCTGACTGTCTCTCACTGTGAACACAAAACTTATATTGAATGTTACCAATATTTCGAAACATGTTCAAAATATTTCCCTTATAATACGTTTTAGGTTTTTGACTACCTCTCTTTATAATGATGAGGTTCCAGGACGGGAACACTGCCCACTGATCTAACAATCCCAGCAACTCATCACAGTCAGAGTGTCTCACCTATTTAATGATAATCATTTAATCAAAATAATAACACAAACAGGTGATTAATCAAAACAATGACACACACAGGTGTAACATTTATAAGATGTTCAATCTATTTTTGCCTGTTTGTCTATTGAATTTCTGAACAAAGTTCTTCTTAAAATTTGTGGGGTTTTTTTAATACACAGAACATTTTAATGGAAAAACCCCACATAAATGATTAAACTGAATAATACTGAAGATAATACTAAAACTTTAAAGTTCCTCGTTTCATTTAAACACTACTTTTTATAAGATATAAATGAAAAGAAGGATTCTTTTTTTTAAATTATTAAATGAAACATGTAAGAAAAACAGAATGATCCGTTTTACCTCAACAGGGAGAGAAGATGTTGAGTCCGATATGACTAGCTCTCCTGGCTGATCTGGTAAGGCTGTTGTCAACCGTCCAACTAAAATGCACCTGCAGCGTAATAAAAACATGTTGCTGTCAATCACGACATTCAAACATGACATTCCTTTCATGCTCAGACATTTCTAAAACAGCAAAAAAACTTTCATTATATAATAATACATAACACAAAGCCATTACTGATCAAGTATTAAGCCTAATGACGATCAGTATTCTCTTATTGACAAGCATTGCTTATTCCAGCCTGATTTACCCAGCAAGTTGTTTAACACCATGGCCAGTAAGTCATATTTTCAACTCTCATATTTTAAGAAATAATTATCAACATCAGAGGCAAACATTCTATTTTTAGTCATCAATCAGATGCTACCAGTAATTTGAATCCTCACAAAAGAACTATTACATTTTCATTGATGAATTTAGATAATTGTGAAAATACACTGGAAAAAGAAATGTGTTGTTAAGTTTTTGAAATGATCCGACTCTTTGTCTCAAGATTTATTACATGTACTGCTAACCTTCTATAATAAAAACATGTAAATGTGCATCCTTTTGTTAAGACAACAAAACATCAATTATTCTAGCAAACCTTTTGTTTTTTAATGTCTCCTCCGAGACTCGGCCATCTCCAGCTGTGGGTGGTGTGGCGAGTGGAGCTGTGAGCTGGCTATGGAAGGCCCTGTCCTGTCCCCTACACCAGGCCAAGTCTACCCCCAGACACTGTACCAGGGTATCCACATCCTGACAGACCTCCACCACTGTACCCAGTACATCCTCTACAGCGACCCCAGCCTCCGCAGCCACAGGCCTCCACACTCTATACACACTCTCAAGCCATTGAATATGCTGTAAACATAGTATATTGATTAAGGATTTTCATTAGCATAGCGAAAGGAATGAAATATGATGTTATTATTACGTAGACTTATCTTGAGCTGAATTAAAGAGTCAAGTACGCCCTTCTCATTAAGACTAAATTGTTCCCCTTCCACAGTAAATCCATAATCATACAGCTATTATAGGAACAAGGCATTTTCTAGATTTCAATTTCAAAACTATAATTACTAATATTATATTCTATATATATAATATATATGACCAAAGTCAGGCTCCTGACTAACACTTGATCCAATTGTTGCCTCTGTATAGTATGCATTTAATAAAATTGATGACAGAAGATTATACAAAAGTTCATTACACTGTGTTGTGTTGATTTGAAGCCATACAACTGAGATTTTTCCAAAAAGTCTGTTATATCTTTATCCATACACCCTTCTTCATCACAGACAGTCACATGTTGGGATCTTGTTGTAAACTGTCAAACCTTGAAATGCAAATATAAAAGATACAAATATTACCAAATGCAGCATTACAAAAAATAAATGTTACCCCATGTTATGTTGTTGGTAGATATTTGATTTGTTAAAATTGTAGAAATATAGAAAATGGACATTGGAGCTATGTTAATATGAAATTTACTGCAAATATAAAATGTTCATCTATAAACTTTTATCAAGAGTGAATCTGCTTTAAAATAAATTCTTACAACAAAATTGATCGAAAATTGATAAATAAATCAAACAATTCAGATTGCACTATAATGAGATGTGATCAAGCAGTAGAACTACATGTACAGTTTCTTGTATCTTGGGCATTTGCTTTTTAGTGACCTGTCACATATCGAACTAAAACCTGTGACTTTGCCCAAAAGATGCTTCATCTAACAGCTATGAATCCCATGACTATTACAGCTAGTTTTACTTTAGCTGTAAGCAAGATTGCCACTTATTCTTAATTTCTTTTATCATCTTTTACCTAACACTACATGTACATGCATTTAGCCTTAAAATATACATCATATGCCTGGAAGTGTTCACATGTTAACCTCTGTATACATATAATCTATTTTTTTAAATTAAGCAGCATCTTTAATTTCTTTGAAATGTTTTATTCTACAAAAATGGTATAACCTCTCCTAAAAGAAATGGAGGGGTACTCTCTGCAGCTTATAACCCTTGGTACGCTCGGCTGATATCTCTGCTGTATGAAAATGAGTAGGAAAAACTAGCAATGTGGTCTAAACGGGTGTTACAAATGATGGCAGACACAGTGGCTTTAAGATTCAGTTTTTCTTGAAGTTTTTCTTGAATAAGGTGCATGTCTTGTTGTATATCTATATTACACTGGAAGACCTTGATTCTGATATGATTCTGGGGTTGGAGAAATGTGCATAACATTTATATTGTTGTTAAATTATTGATTAAAGTGTCTAAGGTTTATTTGTCAGATACTGTCAGAGAAGTTGTTCCAGTCAGTGACGTTAAGTGGAAATGACTTTTGAAAACATCAGTCTTACAATGAAACAACCTAAAGCTAATTTCCCTGGGTTTTTTATCTGGTTAAAATGTTGACAAGGCTAGCGCTTGGTTTACATGTATAGCAATTAATTATAAGTAGCCCTTTCACAATTTTATGAAACAACAAGTTGATGATCCTGTCTATTTACCGGTTTTTACCTGTCCAGTCTTTTTTAAGCATATCTGCTTCTTGACCCCCTTATCCGGATTGGGTACTTTATTTAGTGCCACACTGCACAATTTCTATTCTATATTCCATTACTCAATGTCATATGGTTAAAAAAAATTTACACATTTGTCACTTGGTCACATACTATTTTATATTTGTTTATTATACTAGTATCTTCATGGAGTTGTGAAAAAATGCCTAAGAATGGATTCTGTTCCACTTCCTTGAGTATATGGTGATCAATTTGGTGAGTGTAGGTGCGAGCACAGGGACATGAGAATAATTTGTTACAGCTATATATTTGGACCTAAACTAGGGTGTTCACAGTTCAGAGTAATTTTACACATTTAGATAAACTTTTGGTAAAAAAAGCCATCCCCAAAAAATTTGTAAAATTGTCTGTTGAATTGCTGATGTGGCATCGTTGAAAGCTAGTTCAAGCTTGTGGTGATGCATCATTGTTATTTCTTCACTCGCGACTTACTTTTCCAGTTGCGCACTTATTATTTCCTTAATCATAATAGTGTAGCGATGTCTATGGTAATAATGGGATTTAAAAATTTAAAACAATTCCACTCGTTTGTTCACATTCACATGTAGATAAAAGGGTTGAGCCCTTCCGTTGTAGAGTTTGCATAAAAAACAACCTCAAACTATGTAGTTTCTTCTAAAAATTTGAAATGATACCCACCACATAGAGTGTTACAAATACGGTTGGGCTCATATATGTAAAACTGAAAACTGTTCCTGCAATTTGGTTTGCTTTGCTGGCTGCTTTTAGGTCGTCGATGTGAACTCCCAGATCTTTTTCACTATTCACCTTAGTGATTTTGATGGTGTTTCCGTACTGCGTCAGCGAGTAGTTGGATGACATGGGTTTTTGTCCAATTTCTATATGCTTGCATTTGTCCACATTCAGCTTCATCATCTAATTTTCTGTCCATTGGCACATTTTGTCGATACACTGTTGCAGTCTAGCTCGATTTTCTGGGGTTGAATTATTAGCTGATATTTTGGCGTCGTCCGCGAATAGTTTTGTAGTACACTCCAATACATCTGGCATGTCATTGAGATATTATCAAGAACAGAATTGGCCCGAGTACACTCCCTTGTGGGACCCCGCTTAGTACTGGCAGACTCTTTGAGGGAGTTCCATTGATTATGACTTGTTGGGATAGTCCTGTCAGGAATGCTCTAATCCAGTTTAAGATTTGTCCTTTGATCCCACATTTTTCCAGTTTGTAGATTAGGAGCCTATGATACACTTTGTCAAAGGCTTTGCTAAAATCCAGGTAGATTACGTCAATGTTTTTCCCCTCATCAAGTGTCTTGTTCCATTCTTCCAGGATTTCTAATAGTTGGGTGGTGCATGATTTTCCTGGACGGAAGCCATGTTGGTGTTTGGTAAATATTTCGTTTCCTTCCAGGTAAGCCATTAGTTCGTTTTGGATATTTTTTTGCAGAATTTTGCATGGAACCGAGGTAAGACTGATTGGGCGATAGTTTCCTAGGATGGTTTTGGTACCCTTTTTAAATATTGGTGTAACATTCGCTTCCGTCCAATCTTTAGGCAATGCACCCTCATCTATCAAATGACTTTTTGAATTTACGATTTGTAGTGGTTTGGCTATTGCATCACGTTTCAACAATGAATTTTGGGTGTAGGTTGTCGGGTCCAGGAGCTTTGTTGGGGTCAGTTGATCTTATGGCCGTAATAACTTTTTCTTGCGTCAGTTCTATGGATTCCAGTAAATTTTCGTGGGTTCTCTCCCTTAGTTCTGGTGGCGATCTGTTGTCATCATGAACAAATACACTGGAGAAGAATTCATTCAGTACATTTGCAGTGTCTCTACTATTTTCTGTCAGTTCTCCATTGTTTTTAACTACTCGTTGTACAGTTGTTGTCTTGGTTTGGGTTTTGTTCTTGACATGTTTCCAGAAGAGTTTTGGGTTAGTCTTGATTTTCGTAGACAGGTCTTTTTCGTAGTTGTCGGTTGATTTCCTTAATAACATGATGTATCTATTCCTAGCAGGTTTATAGTTTTCAAAGTTTATAGGTGTTTTACAGTGAAGGTATTTAGTCCACTTCCGCGCTCTTTCCTTTCTTGCTTCACAGGCAGTTTGGTCCAGACATGATATACTAGAGGCTCTGAGGCTGTGGAGTTACTCCCTTACTCTCGGGTATGAATTTTTCAATAATGTTATTGAGGGATACAGTAAGAGAATTCCACGCCTCGTTCACGTCCTGTTTATGTTCAATGTCGGTCAGGTCAAGCTTGAGGATTTCGGTGTTGATATTGGGATAATCACCTTTGTACAAGTTCTTCCTATTAGTTTTTGGTGTTTGTCCGCTTGAGGTGTTTAGGTTACAAACATAATCGAATGTAGCTCAACCAAACTATTTGCAGACGACTCCAAAATATACAGGAAAGTTGGAGGTGACTCGGATCATGATAGCCTACAGAAGGATCTGGACTCTGTATGCATTTGGACTAACATTTGGCTCGTGAAACTGAACATCAACAAATGTAAATATAGACCTATACTAATGTCAGGAATAACAACTTGCGCTGAATTTTGTTGGGTGATCCGACCAGAATTTATTCAGTCTGTTCTTAAACATGTCTCAAAGACCTGAGCTACCCCGAAAGACTGCTTAAGTTAGGGTTTCCAACGCTAGAATACAGACGTATCAGAGCGGATGTGATCGAATTATTCAAAATTATGGAGGAAATTGACATTGTAGATATAGGACAAAATGTTTATAAGAGGGCACCCGGTTGGAACACGAGGAAATTCAGAAAGCTGTTCAAGAGGAGAACAAATAAGGCCATATATAGTAACCTCTTTAGCAATAGAGTTGTAGAGGTGTGGAACAGTCTACCCGATAATGTGGTCAATTCTCCAACTGTGGACACTTTTAAGAACAGACTGAATAAATTCTGGTCGGATCACCAAACAAAATTCCGCACAAGTTGTTATTCCTGACATTAGAAGGTTTATCTATACACCGGAAGTGAAAAGTGTTTTTAACAAGTATTTTAACATATATTCAAACGTGCCACAAGGAAGCTCACTGCTTTCAATTGGCGTCATCGCTATATGAACTATATGAACTGAATGTTAAAATAACATGGTCACTTTTTCCAAGACTCTCCTTGTATTGCATGTTGTTAACCATATTCTCTTCATTAGTGAATATTAAGTCTAAAGTCGATGGGGTTTCCTTGTCACGACATCTTGTAGGCTCATTAACATGTTGGTACCAATAGTTGTCCATGATAGTTTCTACAAACTTGCTGGCTGGGTGGTTGTCGCCTACTATATTAGTAGTCATGTTCTCCCAGTCAATTTCTTTGTAGTTGAAGTCACCAACTACCAGTATGTGTGTGGCATGGTGGTTTCCAATATTAAGCAGAACTTCGTCGATTTTTTTGTTGTTGGTTTCTGTACTGTTTGGACTTCTACCTTTATTAAGTTCGATAGTACATGCATGACTACTCCAACAATGTTAGAGGTTTTAGACGGCGAAAAACTTTTGACATGCGGCAAAATCATATCCGAAAGAAAAAAGGCCGACCAGCGACCTCTCATGTTATGGGAGTAATGCATGACATGAATGCCCCCCGTCACCATGTGAAATTAGTTTCAGTGTTTGATGTTTGACGGGGACGGCGCGCCTCCCCCTCCTCCCGCCTATATATGACTGGGGGCATAACAAAATATAAATGAACACAAATTAACCTTCTGTATATCCCAAAACTTCAGTTATGGATAATTAAACGTAGCACGCCTTCTCATTCGACCATCCCTGTTGTTGTTTACGTTTTCGGTTTGTAATCTCCCGCCATATTGACGGTAACGTAAAACGATCAATGTAGTAAATGTATTCAATTATTCAGTCATTATTGTTAAATATTTAAAAAAGCAACAGAGAATATTTATTATACATTTTTATATCACCTACATCATTAACAAATTCAAAATTCTGAAGATTTATCAGACGTATGTCGTAAATATCACATGATTTTGACTTTGTGCTGACATTTTTTTATTACCCATATAAATATATCCGGATACATGTTTCCTTAAAGGATTTTCATGATTGATGTGAATGATAAACTGTAATAAAAATCATGAAGAGTATTTAAATATTATCATTACGATTGAAGTAAGTGTGCAAATTTTGCGCAAATATTGTCTTCTATACTGTAAATAATCTGGACAAAATTTAGGTATACTTTTCCCCCCATTCACGCTTCTTTCGGGTATTCTCTTATCATTTCTTTCATTTGAATAGTTTATCTAGAGGTACTCCGATCGTATAACATGGAGTGAAATGAGGACCGTTCGTTGTTTTAGCAGATAAGTAACATATTTTGGAATATTTGAAGACATATGGGAAATCATGGATTTCAGAAGGCATGTTTTAATCGTATTGGTGCTGTTTGTGTGTTTGGTGGTTGTACAAAACCAAGCTGCGTCAGCTTCAAATGATGACAGTGACGTGGACATTAACAAACGGGACAGTACTAAAAAGTCGACTACTGAAACGGTGAAGCCTGAAGTTTCTAAAGACAATTCCACATCTAACGGTACCGACCCGAATGACGATGGCTTCTTTGGTACAATTGTGGAAAATAAGGACATGTTGTTGAGAACATTGTACGTGCTCATAGGAGTAACCTCTGTGGTGATTCTGTACTTCGTTTTCCGTGCGTGGAGGTGAGTGTCAGTGGATATGTAAATGACAATGGGTTTTTTTTGAAGTCTTTATTCTTCAAATACTTTATTATATTCATGTGTTTAACAGGTCGGGCACAACGGTGCATATCATCCATATGGTTAATAATCCTGAATTTGGGGAACAGTTACCCATTTGAGTAACACTTTTATCTGTTTATTAATGAAATGGGGAATAAAGTGAAATAAAAACACACACAACATGTAAAAAAAAATATCTCGTCGTCAGAAAGCTACGTTATCGCAGCTACCCAAATGCAGGATTATTACCGATATGCACTGTTGTGTCCAACCTGTTTAAAGGTGTACAGTATCACCATGTACTTACAGTTTTAATTATAGCATGTTTGTGCGAGGAAGTTAGGAAAATGAAAGCAAGCTGATATCCTGAGTAATAGGAAGGAAGTAGGGGAATTAAAAAATGCTTTCGACAGGGATCAAATGAGCTCAATTCTTGTCAGATGATTAACGATCAGGAAAGGGAAATTTTCCACCATCTGTAAGCTACACAATCCTTACAAGTAGGTAATTAAGGTGGAGGAGCATGTACGCTGACTCTCTGATTACCTTGCAATAATACCAGGGAGTCATACTTAAATTTTGAAAAACGTCTGCAGCCAACGAGCGTTGCCATGGACAAAATCTTAAAAAATACTGAATAATGTAGTTGGTGTTTCCGGTAACCCTACTTACCCTAATTTTTTGCGCCTACCCTGAACCCTGAACTTTTTAAGGCCATTTTCATAGAAGCACTGTTTCAAAAGTATTTTATTGACAATACATATATAATACAAACATATAAGTTAACATTAAAGAAGATATAAGAACAGTATTGACAAAGGAATTAGACAACAGGCTAGCTATGCCCATATCAGTCTTCTTCTTTTTCCGGTAGCTATGTATAATGCTTAAATATATAAAATGTTGTAATTCGTTTTCCTCTCACACACATGCACACCCACACCAGCTTATGTCTAATACTCATTTTTTAAGGGACAAAACTTGCCTGAATAATAATAACAATACATGAATATTAATTTGGAATTTATCTAGCATTATAACTAAGTAACAAAACATTTTGATGATTTAATATAAAAGTCAACATGTACTGTTAAGTCAAGATTACTCTCCTATAAAAAAAGGCTATATATGTAAAATTATTTTTTGAAATAAAATTTGTTACCTATCTACTCTAAATTTTCTAACAGTAAGCACATATATATTTTTATCTGGCCTAAGCAACATCAGAAGATGCTTTTAAGTGCTTCTGATGCCAGGAACTGGATTTCAGCAATACATATCCTAGTTTTCTCTGGTCCTGACTCCAGACTTTTGACAGATAGATGTCTGGTGTTAGGCCAGAGCACATATACACTACTATATATATGAAAACTTGGAATTCTCTGACACTGTTTGGTCTCGGAAAGTTTTGAGGTGCTGACAACAAAAATCTACTCATTCTGTCTTCAGATTTTCTAAATATGCCTACAAGGACTGGTGACAAATAACATGGACAGAAATAAGTTCAGCATTTTATTAGACCTGTTACAGATAGCCATTAAATTCAGTTTAAATGTCTACTTAATTATCAATATTGCACACAACAGTAATTAAATATCAAGTAATAATAATTTTAAATTATGAAATATACATTCATTTGATGGGAAATTTTTACAATCCATAGACCATTCACCAATCTATACATTCAATTAACACAATTAATGATGGTAATAACTGTCATTAACTAATAAAGGCCAGCTTAAATATGCCAATTATGGCCAAAGTCAGATTTTGAACTAAATAATAAATTAAAGTTGAAAAAGACAAACCATACAATGCAATAGAGCTCTGTGTATTAATTCCTGTATCTACTTAATTAATTCCCTTTCCCCAAATCAGAAATCACTTATTTGTTACATTCCGCATTGTATCAAATTTAGAAGTGACTTACAAACTTTTTACAGTGTGCCAGAGGTTGACTGTCCACATCCTGTTCTACAGATCTCATTGTGTCACATGTTATTAAAAAACATTCCTATCACCCAAATCTGTACATGTATATATAACCACAAATGTTATGGTCCAATTCCCC
Source organism: Mizuhopecten yessoensis (assembly GCF_002113885.1). Taxonomy (NCBI): domain Eukaryota; kingdom Metazoa; phylum Mollusca; class Bivalvia; order Pectinida; family Pectinidae; genus Mizuhopecten; species Mizuhopecten yessoensis. The sequence continues at coordinate 509,963 of NW_018408705.1, forward strand.
CAAAAGTGATATTAGATATTAAAGTAGAAGTTGAGATACCAATATTTAATTGCCATGTCCAACGCCTTTATATCTTATTTTTTACATCAACTTCAAACAAAACAGTTTTGCATATATGTCCTGACAGACAAATACATGTACTAAATTATACAAATGTAACGGGTAAGCATTTATTCTCCTCTATGGATACAAAATCCCATCAAGGGAAGAATACATATTTTATATATCATTGAATAGTCTCTCTTCTAAGTGATATCACATATATATATATGAGTAATGACAACAAAAAAGATCTACCTGGGGTAACCAAAACCACATCCCTTCCCATCACTGAGTGAAATACCCAGCTTTACTACATCAAGTTACTCATGCAACTCAGATTAGATTCCAATCCTCCAAAGAAACTCTTTCAATTATCTCCAGTGTCAGCTACTATTCATTGAAAATAAGTTATTATTGACAAAGCATTCTGCATCATAGTTAACTGTTTTGAAGTTAGGATTAAAACAAAACAAAGTTTCACTAAACAATACTAATCCCATGACACAGACTAGATCAGTGTTGACAACTTGTCATGCATGGTTTGATTTCTTGCACAAACACCTTTGTGTGGTACGTCATAATATAATCAGAATGTAATGCAATGTAGCAATGACCTTGACCTTCAACCTATAAACTAATGATAACAGAAACATTAGGTATGTACATTATTTTAATTTATACTAATCCTCTAGAGGTGATAACTGCAGCATCCATTTCATTTTAGTGTGATATTAGACTAAATGTATATAAGCATCTTTTCTCATATCTTCTTGTGCATTTTAAAATTTAAAAAAAATCTTTGAATTAAGAGCCTTCCTGAACTTCGATGGTGTAATTCATTTTCTGAAGAAAGACACTGATTGTAAAATGAACTGGGTCACATACATGCATGTTCAGCAAAATTCACTAGCTTGTGTTAATGGACCAGTGGCTAAATGGGTTCTTGTTTGGTAAGCATTACCCATTAAGAATCTACATAATAAAGCCATTTTGTGCCTTTTAAAATATATGGCCTAATGTCATTAATTGTGACGTATGTGTAGACATATTCAAGGGCTCAATCTAGCAGTAGGCAATGTGACCATTGACTTTTATGATTTCAATCTATCTACTACCGGTAAAAGTAAAATCTCCCTCTGGTCACCGACACTTAACCAAATCAAATAACAAACTGATTGTAGTAAAAATCAATTATGCCCCAGAGGTTTCAACAACTTCAGAGCAACTTTAGATTTTAATGTGCCACAGGGCTAGAAATTTATTTCAAAAATCACAAGTTACAAGTTGGGTTTGTATTTTCCAATTTTACTTACCAAATGTTATTAACATGGTCATAATAATATCAAATTTTGACTGGTCACAATTGGGCTAGCAGTTTCGAATTCTAAAACCACTAGCCAAGCCAGACATTTCACTAGTCTGAGACTAATGGGCTACCATTATTGTCTAGCCCTGAGCCAATAACCTTGTCTTGCTAATTTTCTGTACTCCATATAATAAGAATCCAAGCTCATTTCCTTTTAGGACTAAGGTTTATGTCATTTTCAGCTGAAACAGATTTATAAATTTCAAAAATGGACTCCATTAGATGTACATTTTGTAAGCTGTAATAAATATCCTTATAAATGTCATAATAATTCATTTATTTAAAGTGTCAGACAAATTAATTGAATCATAAACATAACACGGGAGTTAAAATCAGCCAGTAAAACTTACAAAAAGTTTTCAGCAGAAATATATATATATATACTTTTATTTTACGTTTATTACCGAAAAACATGGAGTTTTCAGAGAAAATTTTGTTTCCTGCCCTATTGACTCCCAGTAAACCCAAGTGGAATATAAAATGGTCTGGATTGGGTGTTACCATGCTATAGTGTTTTGTACATGTGTAACATTCAAGTAAGGTGGCAATGTGAAAAAAGATGCTATACAAAGCACTGTTCCACTAAGAGTTGAAAGACATGTGGGGGTATTAGCAAGGTGGCATAGGACAAAAAGGCAGCTCTTTAGAGGACCTTGTATTGTATAAATTGTATGAATTATTCTAGGCATAAAGGCCACTGTATCAAATCATATGCCATATAATTATATATATAATCTATCAACAAAATGTTAAAGCAGTATTTACTATTAACTGCTTATGGTAAAAAAAAATAATAGCACAGGCCAGTTGTCATACATCTGAGAGAAAAAGAAATCACTTGCAGCTTAACAGTAGACAAGGCCCTAAAGGCCGGGAAGCAAAAGGCTTCATATGACCTAATTAGCTGTTATATAAAGCTGTAAAATTTCAACCTGGGGTTAATAATTGATTATAAAAAGGTACATACTAAATAGGAGGTAACTGATCATGAGCAAAGCAAGAAGATATGTGTCAACTCCATCACATGATTTTCTTTATAACAAAATCCATACTATGTTAAAAGATGGAAGACAGACTAGCTTGAGCTTATCTTGATGTAGGTCTCATGAAATTTTCATTTCCTTTCAGAATAAGAGGACGGAGATCAAAGTCTAGAAAGTATGGACTTATCACAACACGAGGATCAGATCTGGAAATGGCACCATTAGATGCGGATGACGAAGATGAGGACATGACAGTTTTTGAAATGAATGACAGACATAAATAACATTTCAGAAAATTAAACTCATCCCAAGTAGGTATTCTGATAACAGATTTATTGTGGCAATACTAGTTGAAAATGAAGGTAAAAATATACCTGATACAATTTGACCAAGTATTGACTCCTTGTCCGCAGTTCTAGTGCTACTGTTAGTTGTTACGTGTAATGTATGTTATGTTGACAGATTCTACATTTCAAATGTGATTCAAAATATAGATGTAGTTTGTAACTTTGTATTTAAATACTACATTGTACTTTCACTTGAGTATGTGCCTTTGATTCATGAAGCATAAACGATGTCCATTTTCAATATAGGAATAAATCAACATTTATGAGTGTACTGAAACACAAATATAGCCTGTTTGACTCTTTCACTGTTTCATTGAAAAAATGGCTTTCCTTACAATTAAGCAGTATATCATACAATTTTCAAGTGTCTGCTTTCATTTTCAAAGTCACTGTTTAATTTCAAAGGTCATGTAAACCCCATTTTTCTGATGAATTGATTACCAAATAAACAAATATCATTTTACTGGGACATCCATGATATTTTAGCATAATTTTAGTGTGTATGATCAATGAAACTCCAGTATACAAAGAAGAATATATATATGAAACTATTTCTTTTGTTTTTCCAGATGTGGCCTTCTCTTTTCCTCTTTACATTCCATGATGTAGCCGTTGAGGAGTAGCATCGCAATAACCTCCAACCCACTGACAAACAATGACTTGAGCGGACATCCAAATAACCTCCAACCCACTGACAAACAATGACTTGAGCGGACATCCAAATAACCTCCAACCCACTGACAAATTATGACTTCAGCAGACACCCAATAACCTCGAACCCACTGACAAGAAAAAATGGACACCCACATAACTTTCAACCCTCTTGGTCTCTCTTTTTCTGATACTATGGAGATCATTGGACAATGGCATGTAGACCTTTATGAACAGCCATAGTGACACACAATATCTTGCCATTACGTTGAAATAGTTTTGTCCTGCTTTGCCATTAAAGCAACTGAGTTTTATTCAAACATTTTTGTTTATGAGGAGAACATCTGAACAACAGACCAGAATACTTTATCCCAGAATGCATTAGTCCAAGGTTAGCACAAATTGTTGGTGACATTTAAAAACAAGACAGATCTGAATGGACTGAAATCCAGGTGTGATGTGCTATGTTCAGCCTGATAGGATCCAAGCAATCTAAAGGAAGGAACATTTAGTTGGATAGTATTGAAAATGGCAAGAAATTTATATCATTGATGATGTTTATGTTGTAATTATACTTTGTAGTCAAACATTGTAAAATATAATGTAATGGAACATTGAAAAATTAATCATAGCTGTTACATAATCAGAAGGTAAATTCTGGTTATATAAAATCCCAAAGATTGTTGTCTTGTGTTTGTTAATTGGTCCATATAATATCTTTGAAAAGACCGATTTATTTCCATCTTGTTGCATCATTGCTGTAAGTTCAAGTACCTTTGCTAAACAATACTACCATTATATCATTTAATTGATGTTAGATTCGTTTTGGGGACTTTCTTTTTTTGACCTGTTTCTTATAAAACATTTCACCCATCTAAGTTTCATAGTTCCTTGTGTTACAAGGTCAAATGTGACCAATGAATAGCCTTGGAGGTGGTAAAATACTGAAGTGTTAACTTTCATCTTGTCATACTGTTACTATATTTAATATATCATTTGTCAGTGATAAACACACATATAACTATAGAATACTGCATGTGGAGTTCGCATTGTCTTGGGCCATTATTCATGAAAACATTTTTCATGGTCAGACTTATTTTCTGTGCCTACGCACGGCATTCCTTGTTCCTGTGAGCATTACGAATTTGTTTTTCTGCATTTATTCGGTAGAGAATTTGGGATCAAATACGAAACCGAAAGCTGTTTTTAGCGACTTGATTTTTGTTTTGTCTGTATCACTTGTTTTCAGCAAATAACAAGGAATATTATTTGAGCACAGAGTTTATGCTTGAGCGTTAGAGTGGTTTCCTGAATATGGCCCATGATATGAGGATCATTGGATGTGAGTTGTTGGTTAAGGTTATACTGTACTGGCTAGGTTAAAAAATTCATGTTTCCTTCGGTAAGTTTTCATCAAATTGGTAGTTTGATATTAAATTTGTTCCCTAAGATAGTAATTTCTTACATAGAGTTAGTGCTTGTTCAAAATTGCTAAAAGGGTGTTTTTGGACACATTTTATATGAGTTACATATTTAGAACAACTGGAAACATGTATTTTTTATCTTGGCCTTTTGGTGATTTTTTTTGTAATGCATAACGCTTTATGCTTTATGTGGTGTATCCATGAAGGGAGTTTGAATCTGTATTCTGGAGGTTTGGAGAAATATTAATGATGTTTATATACTCGGATATCTTCTTGTCCTTTACAACTACATGTACATTCAACTTGTTTTGTCCCATATTATTTCTGTGATTGACTTTATTGTAGATTGTAGTCTTTGTTTGAAAGTTTTATGTTTGAAAGTTCTTTATATTTTCATTTAGAAATGTGTGCTTAGTTCTGCAGCCTTGGAATAACATAATGCACATGAAATGAAAGCAATATCTCATTTCAAGTATTTTTTAACATCTTTTCTAGCAAATTAATACAAATTAGTAAAATTTTACAGATAAACCTGTCCATAAGGACCATTTACAGGAGATTGTTAAAGATGTCTTTGATGACTGTTGGTCTTTAAAGGCAGGTTTCCAAAAATAAATTGTGAAGTTGGTTGTTACATGTTTATTTAGACAGTTCATTTAAGTATATACAGTAAAACCTTGTTATACTGCCACCATTTGTCCAGGGAAATGTTGGCGTTATAAAAGAGTTTGGTGATAAATTTGGGGAAATGTATTAAGGAATTCTTACTAAAACAAAAAGAGGAGACATAGAAATATGTTGGCAGTAAATAAGGTGGCAAATGAAAGGAGGGACATTATAGTGAGGTTTTACTGTATTTAGACAGGTGGTAGGCAGGTATATATTTAGACAGGTAGTTTAAATATATTTAGACAGGGGGTAGCCAGGTATGTATTTTGACGGGTAGTTTAACTCATTCACCCCTGAATACACATTTGAACTTCTCCAATTCAAAGGTTGGAATTGTTCATTGGAAATTTCAGGGGTGAATGAGTTAAGTATACATTTATATATTTGAACAGGTAGTTTAGGTATATATATTTAGACAAATGGTCTCTAAAAGTAGGCTTATATCAATATAATACAGAATATTGCACTTTTGTTGAATTCAGAAATCCATTTTATTACATGTTATTGTTTAAAATTTTATATTGATTTGTTGATGGTGCTGTGTATGCTTCCATTCTGTATAACGTAACAGTGAAATGTTTGTTGTTTTTACCGTCAACTTTGTCCCGTCTCTCCAGAAAATCAGATCTCATACTTTGTTGATTTGTAGATTTCTTTACAATCATAAAATTCATTTCACACCCCTTGTGATATATTATATTGAAATGTTATCACAGACAGGTGGAGTTACAAACATTGTACCAAGTGAAATTCAGTGTTTTAACCCCTCTATCTTAAGCCACCAGGTGTTACTCAGGTCAAAAATTTGTTGAGCCTCTACACAGTGAAGTAGATGGCAGATAATTATTGTTTCTGCAGAATTCAAATTTGTGGATACCTGGGTTTTTTAATGTGAATATACGACTGAAGTACCGGTAAATTATCCTGGGAGCAACAATAACCTGGTATTTATTAAAATACGAGGAATCTTCAACGAGTGTACTATTAAATTAGAACATATCACAACTGGAGCTTCCAAAAACATCATGATGGGTCATTCGATTACAATATTGTAATTAAATTCACTTCTGTATAATGGGATATCACAATAAAACTTACTGTTTTTCACACTAAAATACTTACACCTTTCTTATATTAGCCATTACCACTATATATTTCACTAGCAAAATGTAATAAAAGTCTTTTATTAGAAAGGATATCTGATTTTGAATCAAGCCCTTGGTGAAATGGTCTGTTAATTGTCAGACTGTTTTATGAGTGCTGAAGTTTACAGATTTTTCAAGTACAGGATATTATTTTGTTATGGTTGTGATTGAATTGGTGAAGAAACTATAGAACTGTGTTTGATTGTATGACAGTAATCATATGTACATGTATAAAGGTTCGCAAGATGAAATAATTATAAGGTGTGTGCATTTTTTTTTCTGTACATTTTTTCAACCTGTTTATTCTGTGGAATATTAATTTTGTTGGTGATGCTTTATGTAATGTTATAAGATTAAATTCATATTGATGTGGTGTGATTCTGTTCATGAAGGTAAAGAAAAAATTGAGAAAAAAAAATAATTGCTAACCGCCTGTAGTAGATCAGTTACTGCTATTAAAAAGAAAAGCAAGAACATTTGAAAAGCAAGAACATTTTATTAGTCTCCGTCCAAGTTACTTTCACACTTCATAATTTTTTTATTTTCTTTTGGTACACTTTATTTAGATTATGGACTTTGAAAAATATACCAAATGTTAAAAAAAGCCTATTGAAACCAATATGCCACTAACTTAAGGATACCTGTCCCAGTGCATGTAACCTAGATTTCCACATTAGTTTTCATTTTGGATATACAGGTATTAAGACTAAGCCAGAGTACTTCTGTTGATTTGAAGTCTGGTAAGGCCTTAATGCATTTTTACTCAAAGAACACTTGTGATTTTTGTTTTTTTATTATTTCATCTTTATTATCTCTTCATAAACGTTTTTGCAAGATAATGTTTTCTTGTCAGAAATATTTTTTTTCAAAATAAGAGAAAAAACAATCTAATGCATTGTTACAGTAGTTTTTGGCAGTGGTACAGGGATCCTTAAAATGTAAGATTATGATGTTTGTTCACATTCCAAATGTTTGTCACTTTTCACAACATCAAAATGGCATTGAACGTGTTTGTGATTGAATTTACTACGGCATACACATTAAGCCAACCTAGAAAAGGTCACAGCTATAGACAAAGTTGAAATGATAAGGTCTATTCTGTTTTAATAAAAAAAAAAGAAGGAAAAAATATCAAATTATTATGATCAATCTGTTTCTGATCTTGTGTTCTGTTAATTTATAATATATGGGTCTTCAGTAGGTTTATTTACTTTGTTATATTGATAATGTATATTTATGACGCATAGACTGTAATTAAATTCTGCCACTCACTCAAGTTTCTTATTATAATTTGCTCATAATAGATATGTACAAGGTGCAATACACAAGCCTGCATTGATTATCTGAACATTTTTTGTGTTATAATACTCAGCCTCAGTAAATGGCCAAACTTTTCACTCTGAATTAAAACAAATTGATCTCTTGACAATTTGTTTTATTTGGTACTAGTATGTATATTTCCTCATTCTTGTCATACTTTGCATTTGCTTTCCATTCATCTAGGTCTCTGCTTAACAATAATTTAGGTGTATTTTGAAGCTCTTCATTAATGCTTTAATAGTCAAAATAACGGTATTGTAGTAAAAGAGAAATTTAACTCTTAAGATGCACAGGCAGTTTAGGTTTTGGTTCTTGTATGGATGTGTTGAATGTTTATGATCAGTTTAAAGTTTGGAAGAGTGTTGATTTTATTGAAGTAATTCTGATATGTAACCAATCCAAAGTGTATGATCCTTTATTGTATAGAACGTACAGCCATTACGGTGATGGTGCTACATTGTGTGTATCCCCGTTATTACATTTGTATGACATGCACTATCATGTCTTAATCATGTATATATGCGTAAACTTTATTTTATTTTGAAATGTTAATTAATGAAACAGTTATTTCAGTCATTGTGCACTTCAACGCTTCAACAAATGTGGTGTGCTGAAAATATGTACCACAAATTTCTTTTGAAATATATGAGATTTTCTCCGAATATTATTGGTCGATTCCTCTTAAGCAAACAAGATTAATTCAGTCGATGAAGCAAACAAGATTAATTCAGTCGATGGAGACATTTTCTTTTGGATTTTGTCATTAGCTGATTCACCACTAAATTATCATAATAAACTATTCCAACCTTTGAGTTGGAAGAGTTCATATGTATCTTCAGGGGTGAATACGTTACATAATAATATACAGCTTTCAATTAAGAAAATATGTAGATAATGAGAGAGGTAGACATCAGAAATATGTCAACATGTATCAAAATGTTTTAATTATTTGACTAAGAATATGAATTTAGCAAAAGAGCTATCTGTATGCTTTTCGTCCTTGATAAAGTACCAGGTATATACAGTGATGTACAAAATGTTGTGACAAAAAGATGGGAGAGCAAATTCATGTAAGAAAGCCAGCGGGCCAACGTTTGGCTGGTTTAACTAGAGCAGTTTACACCTATCAAGTGAGTGGAAATGTGGTGAGAAAGAAAAACCAGAGGGCAAAAAGGGACAGAAATATTACAGTTAATAGTGTCAATGTTTTGTTAAAATAAAAATGTAATTTTGGGGAAATATGTTAATTGGTCCCATGGTACATCTAGTATTGCATGTATCCCTTTGATCATGTTGATGTAACTGTAATGTGTATAACTGTATATATATGTACTATATACACCAATATCAAAATAAATTTATTTTGAACATTGATTGTTCTTGTTCATAACAATTTAGCATTAAGTATGTATTAGCAATAATACTCTGAGCAATGCTACCACCTTCCCTCGGAAATATTTACTTCACAATCTATCTGAAGGGCCAAATGAGCATGTGCCAAAGTGCAGCGTCTTTTAAAAACTTCTGCATAACCAATAGGCCTAATCGTTAGCTCACCTAACAAGCATGCTGGAATGAAGGGCTACCAAATTTGTTCAAATTAATAACCTGCCCCATATTCATGGTCGCATGCATGGGTCAATTGTTTAAAAAAATACCTCTTGCATGCACTCTTCTGAATAATCGAAAGATCCAGGGTGGCATGAAGGAGAACCTTCTTCAAATGAACGACCTTGACAAATATCCAAGGTCACCTGTGTCAAAAATATATAAAAAAAAGATAATTTTAAACAACTTCTGAATACCAACCGAAATTGCTAGAGAAATGAAATTTGGCCAGTAGCGTGCTGGCATGAAGGTTTATCAACTTTGTTTAAATGAATGACCTTCAACCATATTCAAGGCCACATGGGTCAAATATGTCAAACAAATTTAAACGACTTTCCCAAGTAAAAAAAAATGGATAACATTTAGCCAGTAGCATGTTGGGATGTTTGTTTGTTTGTTTAAAAGAATTACATGAAAAACCAAAATGCAAAGGGTTGTGATATTTGATCAGTAGCCTGCTCAGATGAAGACATATCAATTTTGTTCATGTGAATGGCCTTGTCAGACGTTCAAGGTCACATTTGGTCAATTGTGTATAAACCTTTAAAAGACATATTTTCAATAAACACAAGTTATGGTGTGGTGATATTTGGCAAGTTGTATTCTGGGATGAAGGTATTAAGTTTGCTCAACTTAATGTCCTTCTTTGACTTTTAAGGTCACATAGGTCAAATATGTTTAAATCTTTTAACAGGTTCTTATCAATTACTTTTGAGTCTGAAACTGATATTTTGCCTGTAGCTTTATTTAGGCCACTTTCAAGGTTACAAGTATGACATTAATACCAGGTGAGCTATGCAGACCATTCAAGATTTGTTAATGAAATACCTTGCCTTTCTTTAAAGGTCTCAGTAGCTGCGATATCGTAGCTTCTGACAACGAGACACTTTTCAGTGTAATAGTAATTACTTTAAATAGTAATATACTATTAATATAAGTACTACAGTCACAGGGGCACCAAGTTTTAAAACCTTTACAATATGAACAACATCTTCTAAATAAACAAGACGTCTAGGGTAATGGTATGTGGTCAGTAGCATGCCGATATGAATGGGCTATAAGTGTCCTCAAATGAAAGAACTTGACCTACTTCCAACACCACGGGGTTCAAATATGTTCTCAAACCTTAAACGACCCCTGGATACAAAGAGGTCTTGGTGAGTTTTAGCAAGTAGAACACTTAGATGGGGCACTAACAAGTTCGTTAAAATTAATTACCATAGTCATTTTTTGGTCACAGAGTTCAAATGTGTTAAAACCACTTCGTCTGAATAACTTCAATGCCTACAGTGATATCTGGCAAGCAGCATGCAGGGATAAACCGCAACCATTTCAAAATGATCGAGTGACCTTGACTTTCTTTCAAGGTCACGGGTCAAATGTGTAAAAACGTTTGAACAACTTCTAAATAACTAATAGGCATAGAATCGTGATATTTTGGCAAGTAGCGTGACAGGATGAAAGTCTACCAAGTTAACTGAACTTATGATCTTGGCCCACTTTTAGGGTAACATGGGTCATATTTGTCAAAACCTTTACACAGCTACATAACCTGGATGTCTATGGTCGTGACATTCGGCCAAATACATGCTAGGAAGCGGCGCTTCTATACTTGTTCAAATGAATATATATATATATATAGTCTCCGTCCATTTTCAAGGTCACATTTCTCAAATGTGTAATTATTTGAACAACTTTTGAATAAGGGGATAGTGTTATTATTTTTAGCAGCGGTATGCTTGAATGAATGGCACTAACCCACTTAAAATAATGAATAATAATTCGAGGTTCTTTACCGCTTTATCACAACCTAGTTCGTATGTCGTCTCAAAGCGGTTCACAAATTATTATCCGTGGTTATAGGGCCTTTGCAACCAGTCAATCTCTTTCTGATTTATGATGCAGGGCTAAGACGATTTTCGTGGAGGGTCTGGTGAGTATCGTAAAACGAGTGCATGATGAATTTGATTCCATTTCAGAGTTGGTCAAATTACAGGGCCCCGAGAATGGGCTACAGCTAGCATCTATCGTGATGCGTAGAGTAACATTAGATGTTTTAGGGGTGTAGATCAACTCTGGGCGGTATTTCATTGAGAGGTGGCGTTTTACCGACGTTTAATCCTAATCCCAATAACGTCTAATATTACTCTTTACACGTCAGGAAAGGCCTAAACATGCCAATATTTACAAATGTTCGGCTCCCTGAGGGTCAGATATGTAAGGTCTATCATTCAAAGATGTAGCAGCTTGAAGTCCTAATTAGACAAGAGGCCCATGGGCCTTAACAGTCACCTGATATATTTATACAGAGAGTTGATTTTGTTTTTAACATGAACAGAAATATTATTCAAAGTGACAAAAAACAATAAAACCACCTTATTCAATATCTAGCATACATATTTCAGACTAAAAAGTATTTGAAACTAGCACCTCTGATTCTAAACAAGGAAAATGAAGAAATTTTAGTACACTGACTCCTTTGAGCCCACACCCTACAGCCCTTGGGGGTAGGGCTGGCTCAAAACTTTCAAAGTATCAAACTGTCAGCTCAAGGTTATTATTCCAATCAAGTTATTAACATGTAATATTCAAAGTATCATTTGCCATTAAAAACCTAAATAAATTTGCCCCCCCCCATCCTTCCCCAGGGGGTAAACGTGAGACCCTAGGGTCATAAACCTTAAGACCCTTCCATCTATGAAGAGTATTTGATACTACCATATCTGGGTCTTAAGAACAAGATTTTTGAAATTTCAGTAAATTCGACCCTTTTTGGCCCCACCCATCAGCCCCTGGGGGTCAGTCAGGGCTCATATGTGCTTATTATCAAACTGCTACCTAATACTGATAATGCTAACCCAAATTGAATTACTTCCAATGGAAATTAAACAAATGTTGGTCCAAAATGTCATTTCCCTATATAAACTATAGTAAAGTTTACCCCCTCCCCAGGGGGCAACGTGAGACCCAAGGGTCAAGAAATTCACAATTTTGGTAAAGCACCTTAAGACCCTTCCATATATGAAGAGTATTTGATTCTACCATATCTGGATCTTGAGAAGAAGATTTTTGAAATGTTAGTCAATTTGACCCTTTTTGGCCCCGCCCCTCAGGCCCCTGGGGGCTTAGGACTAAACCGGCCACTATTTTTGTTGACCTTTGTCCATGGAAGGTCCCTGCAAAATTTCATCGAAATTGGTTAAGGGGTTTTGGAGAAGAAGTCGAAAATACAAACTGTTTACGGACGCACGACGGACGACGGACAACGACGGACAAAAGGCGAAACACAAGATCTACATTTCTTGACTTCGATGTCCAAACCACACAATCTGCATGATAGTTTGTTCAACGTAGTTGTGTATGAAGACGAAGCATTTAATAAGTTAAATATGTAATTTTGTTTTTTTTTAAACACTACAAAGTAAACAAAGATTGCTTGATAACTAAAGAGGCCCATACTAATAAACACAGAGACCTGATAATTTGTTACAGCTATATTTGGACCTTAACTAAAATGTTTAGAGTAATATACATTTTCTAGGGGTTTTAGATCGACTTTCGGTAAAATGCCAACCCCGATGATTATAAACATTACTCTGAACACCTTAGTTTAGGTCCAAATATAGCTTGAACAAATTCTTAGGTCCCAGTGCTAATACATACAGTAATGAAGGATTAAAGTCGTAATTTAAGTGGATTTTGATGAATTCATTTTTTTTTCACTTTTCAACTGTTAACACTACCATACGTCATGCCAAACTAAATGTTTAACGCCTTCGTTCTCGTGTTGTGACAGCTCTTTTCCAACGAAGGCGAAATAAATATGGTTGTACGATATTAATAATATTTTGTAAAAAGCACAACAAAGCTGGTCTGTTCCGCTCACCTGAATATAAACTGTGTGTCAAAATATTAAAAAAATATCACTAAATAAAAATAAAAACGTATAAAACGACAACTAGTCTGGGACTGCCTCTCAGCAGCTGCACCCTTTATCATTTTACATTTGATTCCCTTAATGTCCTAGGAATGGTTTGCAGTATATTTGTTTAGTATATATTTCAATCTTTCCTGGAAAGAAGGCTTTCAAAAACTTAAACACCCTAATTCCCCCCGTTCTAGCTGATCCCAGCCTTTAGGGGAGCGCTATTCTTCCTATACAACAATTGCTTCCCAGGTCAGAGACCAAGGATGCTTCATATTATATATGGTTTAAATATTTGTTGATGCGTATACAGTTTAAGAGAAAGATTTCAAATGTTGCCATGTTATATCTAGTGTATGCTCTCTGTGCAGGACAGCCTCGTACAGGGTTTACTTTTGTTTAACGTCCTATTAACAGTTAAGGTCATTTAATAAGGACGTGCCTCCATGTGCTTTAGTGTACGCGTGCTTGCGTGTGTGTATGCAGGAGCCAGGGTATGTTGATGTGCCTGCCTTCTTGTGATAGCGCGGGTCTGATGCCGACTTTATAGTGCTATCTCACTGAAATACCATGCCGAAAGCCCCCAACAATCTGTATGCCGTATCATGAAGAGCCAAGGAGGCAGGGATGAAAACTGGGGCCTTTCCTAGAAGCATGTATGTATTATATTCTCTTTATGACAGACAAATGTATATATAGTTGTAGGGTGGGGATGCCATCACTCTCCTTGGTTTGACCAGTGAGCTAAATTAAGCCCCCAGCTATAGAGACGGATCAACGGAAAGGCAAATCTTGGAAGCATAGATGTGCGAGTGTGGATACTTCATTCTGAAGTGCTATTGTGGGTCGGCAACTTCTGTTTATACAAATTTGAGCCCCATTTGCTCAAGGATGCTCTGAATTAAATTTGATTAAAATACTCTCCGTTCCTGAAGAACCATTGCTTTACAGACTGATCTGTTTTTTTCCAGTTTGGTTAGATTAAATATCCATCTGTTTATGGAGTAGAAAGGATTTTTAAGATTATCTTTATTTCCTTTTATGGGCACTGCCTTCTACCGCAAAGGAGTGAGGGGCAAACCCAACATTTGAAAAATATTGGGTCCCCCTTTGCCAAAAAAAGAGTTGACGCAAGGACGAAGACGTTTCAACATGGCATATAAGCTCACTAGTACCTAATTCATGTAGGAACTCTATCTAAATCAGAGATTTTTTTATAACGATAGAGAATGAAATCATAAAAAATCACCAGGATTGAATTCTGGTGGACAATTATTTTTGTTGAGTTTGGCGACAAGATTTTCCTTTGGCATTTCCATGGGAACACTTTGTGCCCCTCTTCTGGCCAATTTGTTTTTGCTTTAATATGAGGGCTGGTAAACAATCCCTATCTAGTCAATCGCTTACCTCGATTTTACTTGCAACATGACCAACTGAGACGGCTTCTACTAAGCTGTCGATTTTCGAATGGTCAACTTCCTCTTTCTTGATATTGACATCTCTGCTTCCCAAGCCTATGGTGTTTACATGTCGCAGTTGATTTGGTAGTCAAAAATTTGTTTTGAATAATAAGATTTTCGTGATAGGAATATATCGGCTGCTAATGTACAAACTAACTACACATGGTTTCCAAAGATACAGGTTGATGAAGAGTACGGACAAATTTATGGTCGCCTTTATGGTGTCTTTGGGAAATATGTTACTTCTTTTTGGGATATGAAGGCGAGAATGCCTTTTTGTTTGTTGTCTCACTAGGAGTACGCAACATAACTTGGATTTAACCTAGATTAACATGGCGGGATGTTGTGATGGAAGATTCTCAACCTTCATACTATAACGTCAAAATGTCTGTTTATCATATTTTGTCCTGGTCGTCATCAATTTCTAGTTATGAATTGTGATTTTTTTGGTATCTTCGATAGTTTTCTTTAAACACTTTCATTGTGATATCCGTAGAAAGTTGAACAAGAGACCCAACTGGACCCGTTACCCTTTATAGATCGTAAAGACAAGATTTGTCTAGGCACATTATATACCTTACACAGTTATTGATCTTTCAAATATGACAGTGTGAAATAGAAAGATTTGAAGACAGTGTGTTATGTAATTAGAAATTGTAATCGTGAGAACAGAATTAAACTGAAGACAGGGTGTTGAGAACAAGGAGTTATTGTGAAACAAAATATGAATGGTGTTGTGGTTGATGAAAGGACAGGAAGCTAACTGGTCGATCATCTAAAGAGGAATGGAGATCTGATCAATTAGTGATAATTGAAGGTACAGGCTGGAGACCTGGGAATCTCTATTGACCACCTGATGGCTGTACAACTACAGTTGACCAATAGACATAATTCAGCTACATAACCTTGACGTGATGTTTAGCCCATTTTGAAATTGAAAGATGTAAAAGGAATGACCAGCAATACAGGTACAGTACTAAACAGCAAAACGACTATCAAACCATTTCCTTTGTATAGGTTGAACGCCATTAGAGTTGATTTAAAACTGGAACGCTTCTTAGTTTTGCTACACTAAGTGCTGTAACTCTACCTTTATGTTCAGTCTATGACTAGTCACAGCAGTTTATTGCATACGTGAATATCAAATTTCATCCAAGGAGCTAGTAAATTATTCAATATAAATATGTAAAATGGCATGCATCTGAGTAATAAGGCAATGTAAAACATTTTTGCAGACTATTCAGATTTATATTGAAATGTTTTGAAGTTTTAGATAATTGGTCATGCGTTTACCTAGTTAACTTTCCGACATCTCGCCCCGTAGATCTAAATCTTTAAAAGTTATTTAGAAGCAAAATCAAATTAGCAAAATAAATTATTATTTTCTTTCAAAATAGAAAATGTTAGAAGTTGCCAAAAGCTACTTAAGGAAGCAGGGAATGTAATGAATGATGTGATGGGCATTTCTTTTGAAAATGTACACATAAAATTAAGTTTGTGAATCCACAAGAAGATGGTTGAACTTCATGAATTAAAATTAGATAATCTAAGATAGTTTTAGAAAAAACCCACTTCAATAAACAAATCAACACATTGATAACATCTGTAACTTTTAATGGAGAACGTGTTGGTCTGCCGCTGTGCTCACAATGGTGTCCACAAACAGGCTGTCCATGCATGGTGTTTATTCCAACTGTTCATTATATTTTTTATGAAAAGACAAAAAGGCCTCTACTTCTTTGCCTTTCCCTTGCCCTTGGCTACTACTGGTTTTCCCTTGGCAGGACCAGATTTTGCTCTGGCAGCGGCAGCAGCAGCTTTGACCTTCTTACTCTTAGGCATATTATCAGGTAAAAACTTCCTTGGCTTCATCTGCAACAGGAAAACGAAAATGTAGGTTATTGGAAACGTTCTGGTTTGTATGTAACATTGATCAATTTTGTTTCAGGTCACTCTGATGAGTTTACATTTTGAAATGTTAACATCTCCAAGGTAATTTTTTGACGACATTTGAATAAACAAGGTGTAAATGTTCTATGGTTTATATATTATCGACAAAGATAGTTTTAGTGCGAACCTTTATTTTCACAATATTATTATTTTTCAACTCCTGCCTCTTTGTAGTGAAAACATTCAATAATTCAGGTATTTCGATGAAATAAACTATTTAAGAGAACTTTGGCATTAAGGGTCTCTTGACATCAAAGAATGGAAACGAAGTCGAAGGAGGAGGGAGATTGATAAGCTTATTTTGATCGAACATTTTACGACAAAACTTACTCTATTTCTGGTAATCCTCTTCATTTGACGTCTGTAAAGAAATAATTTGAAAATTATAACATATATAAGGAAAATGTGTTTGTAAACTGCAATATCTACAAATATTGACACACGAGTACATGTATATATATATATCGCTATATATATATATATATATATATATGGGTCAAAGAAGTAATATAGACGGTAAAAAAACCTTTCATTTTCTTATCTTTTTATCAACAAATATTGAGTAATTAATTGGCTTTTCAGTTTTTATATATAATTATTCAAAAGCCAAACAAGATTGAACTGTGTTCACTTACTTTGGAGCTCTTATAGCACACTGGATAGCATCTGATGTTAAAAGTTTTCCAAGATCAGTATTAACCATTTTCTGGTCAGGAATTCTGAGGAGAAAAAGGTAAAACATTTGTGAATTCATTGCTGCAACAAGACATTTACAATTTATCACATTTTCAATGGAAACCTCTTAATTTTGATAAATATTCGTCACAGGACATGAACAATTCAATATTATGCATGCATTATTGGAAAGAAATGCAAGGAAACCAATGTCAAATAGGTATTAAAGTGATATTTTTGGAGTAAAAGCAACACAGTAATCTTTAAATCATCCAATTGTCTGAATATTTTTAGAGCAAAAGCAACACATTAATCTTTTGCAATACTTACTTAAATTTGTATAATTCATCCAATTGTCTGAATGCACCCTCTGTCCAAATACAGAAACGTCCAACATGGCCACCAGGTGCAATTTTTAGAAGATTCAGACGTGAAACATTTATGAGGGTAATACCTGGAAGAAAAGAGTGCAAAACATATAAGGAGTGCAGGAAGCATAAAACATCAGTTTCTCATGGGAAATTTTAATTTCATATAAAGTAAACAAAAGTTGTGGAGAAATCTTCAAACCCTGATCTTTGAAATACCAGGTTAACATAAAGAAATGTAAATAATCACGTAAAATAAGAAACAATACAAGTATTGGCTTCAACCTCAATTTATTTTTATTAGCTTCAGACATGCCTTGTCATATCATTGAGTGATCTACCGATCTCAAAAACACGGACCAAAAGGCAGCTCATCATTTGATAGCAGTATCTGTATTATTGATCAAAAACCACTTGGCCCACATAACTTAAATGTCCAGCGAAGACAAAAACTGAATATATTTAGTTTTCAAGTACAATGAAACTAGTTTAAATTCCATTTAAAATTATGGAGAAATAGAAATAACAAGAAAAATAAATAATAATACACTAAAAAAATATTTCCTTTAACCTAAACATACTTTCAATAGCTTCAGACATGCCTCGCCACATATCATTGAGCAATCTACCGATCTCAAAAACACGGACCAAAAGGCAGCTCATCATTTGGTAGCACGACTACATTAATTTTCGAGAACTATTGACCGATGCAATGAATGTCCAGCCAAGACAAAATTTGTTTATGCTCACTTTTCAAACCCCAATTGTACAATGAAACTAGTTTAAATTCCATGTGAAGTTATGGAGAAATTTTCAGAAGTTTAGAAATAGATTTTTTTTATTACTACATTAAAATTTTAGAAATGGAAATAATTAAAAACAATAAATAATATTACATTCAAAATATATGCTTCAACCTCTTTGTTTTTAATAGCTTCAGACATGCCTCGCCACATATCATTGAGTGATCTACCGATCTCAAAAACACGGACCAAAAGGCAGCTCATCATTTGCTAGCACGACTGCATTATTTTTCAAGAACTATTTTACCTACCCAATAAATATCAAGCCAAGACAGAATTTGATTATACAATGAAACTATTTAAAATTCTGTGAGGTTATGGAGAAATTTTCAGAAATTTAGAAAACAATAGATATTTTTTATTACTATATAAAAATTTTAGAAACAAAAACAATAAATAATATTACATTTAAGATATATGCTTCAACCTCTATTTATTTTTAATAGCTTCAGACATGCC
This sequence comes from Mizuhopecten yessoensis, assembly GCF_002113885.1. Taxonomy (NCBI): domain Eukaryota; kingdom Metazoa; phylum Mollusca; class Bivalvia; order Pectinida; family Pectinidae; genus Mizuhopecten; species Mizuhopecten yessoensis. The sequence continues at coordinate 529,158 of NW_018408705.1, forward strand.
TCGCCACATATCACCGAGTGATCTACTGATCTCAAAAACACGGACCAAAAGGCAGCTCATCATTTGCTAGCACGACTGCGATATTTTTTCAAGAACTATTTGACCTACGCAATAAATGTCAAGCCCCAATTGTACAATGAAACTAGTTTAAATTCCATGTGAAGTTATGGAGAAATTTTCAGAAATTTAGAAAACAATAGATTTTTTTTATTACTATATTAAAATTTTAGTAATGGAAATAATCAAAAACAATAAATAATATTACATATAAAATATATGCTTCAACCTCTATTTTTTTTTAGCTTCAGACATGCCTTGCCACATATCATTGAGTGATCTACTGATCTCAAAAACACGGACCAAAAGGCAGCTCATCATTTGCTAGCATTATCTGTATTATTTTTCAAGAACTATTTGACCTACGCAATAAAAGTCCAGCCAAGACAAAAAATAATTATGCTCAACTTTTCAAGCCCCAATTGTACAATGAAAGTAGTTTCAATTCCATGTAAAGTTATGGAGAAATTTTCAGAAATTTAGAAAACATTTTTTTTATTACTATATTAAAATTTTAGAAATGGAATTAATCAAGAAATTTATTTAAAATATATTTAATTAAAATACATGTTTCAACCTCGATTTATTTTTAATAGCTTCAGACATGCCTTGTCATATCATTGAGTGATCTACCGATCTCAAAAACACGGACCAAAAGGCAGCTCATCATTTTGTAGCATTATCTGTATCAATTTCCAATTTTTAGCAATTAAAATGTCATGTAATGACAAATTGCATTTTAATATGCAGTTTACAATGCATTTATTATCATTTAAGCCTCAACCTTATTTTTGAAAATCGATTCAGACCTGCTGGTTATATATTGGTTCTTTGAGTGATCTCAAAAACAGACCATAGGGCAACGCATTATTTGGTGGAATCAATTTTATGCATTTGAAATTTCAAGAATCCCAAACAGAAAAACAATAAAAAACTGCACCAAATAAAACTAATATGCATTTATTGATGCACTTCACAAGACCTGTTAATAACAAGCTATTTAAAATCTGTATGAACATGTTTTTTTAAAATAGCTTCAGTCATGCCCCGTCGGTTATCATCGAGCATCAACTTTACTAATTTCAAGTCACAAGACAATAAGAATGTGAAGAGCCAAGACAAAAACGCATTTCAGGGCCTGAATGAAATCGCAAGCTTTATCGAAATTTTCAAAAATGTCTTGGGATATGCCTTGATCAGCGAGCGATATCAAATATTGTTTTGGATTTTGCTTGAAATATATATATTACTATATCATCATGTTTTTAAACTAACCAGTACTATTGCTTCACCCAAAATCAGTGGACAACATGTAATGAGCTTGTGTGCGCATTTTGACAACAAATTATGAACGATTGGAGCAAAACAATTGTTTTAATGCTTAATTTATCATCACAGATACCTGCTGTAGAACTGAGAAAACAAAAATATGAAAATGTATTATAATTTTTGGTTCTCAAAATCATTTGTGATTTGCAGAAATGCTTAAATCCCATTATCTTCTTCTATAAATGTATGTAACTGGTTTCAACTTGTCCAGACATGAGATCACCTAAACTGTTAAACTGATATAAACCACAACTTGTTACAAACCTGGAATATTTCTGAATGCTTTGGATATGCCATTATCCTCTTTATAAATAACCAGGGGGCCTCTTCGCATGATACGGCGCCTATTCCTCATTTTACCTTTTCCTGCTCTGAAGCGTTTGGAGTTGTAAACCTACAAATGAATTATAACTGGTTATTTTATGTACAGTAACAACCCATCTCGGTAATTACCTTATCAAATCTTCGGTATTGTTTTAAAACATTTCCCCTTTTTGTTATTACCTGGGACTGGAGAAACATCCTTAGAAGTTGTTGATAACTAGAAATGCAGGTTAATTCTGCTCTCGCTTACTTTAAGTATACGAGAGTCCTCGAAGTAGGACATGAAAATGTAAGGAGCAAGGACAACAAAACTCAATATTTCATATTACATAGGTTCAAATAAAGTATTGAATCGATTGGACCAACTGTGCTGTCCTTACCCCTTTGATTATCTTTTTCTTATTGTTTATAATCATAATTTAGGCAAGTTCTTTAAATCGCATAAACTTAATATCCATTCTTAACATTTTTGACTGTAAATTCTCGACTTGTTCACCTTCTGAATGTCGTTCCATGCTTTTAGAGTCTTCAACAAACTGACAGCCTCCTTTGTCTTTTTAAATTCCTGGACCTTATCACAGACCACCAAAGGTACTTCCTGTAATTCTTCTATTCTGTGGCCTGTCAAAAATCCACATATTATGGAATGTAATTTCTATATAAAATAAAATTTTCTCGCTTCAACATTATCTGGATCATTTTAAATGTTATGTCCGTATGCCCTGTATAATCAAAGATGTCTCAAAAAAACAGACCAAAGGAAGATCATCCCATAAAAACATGTTCTGAACAGGGTTGCTACTTGATAACACATCAGTGTGTTGCAGATACTTACTATTTTATGAAATTGGATTGAACACTGTTTTTACAATGAAATTATGGAACTTACAGGGAGCAGAAGAGAAAAATGGCATGTGTTTTATTGGTTTCATTTTGATGATAATCAAAACTAGTTATATATTTAACAGCATATAATGTGGGCAAAAGAACCAGAATTTGACCTTATTAATGTCAAAATGAATCATGTGGAAAATTTAAAAATGTTTGCTAATGCAGCAAGCCTGAAATGCTGATGTACCTTTGGACATCACCAAGGCTGGGATTCCTGTGGCAGCAATGGCTGAACACAGAGCATAACGCCTCTGGTTGATGTTGATCTTGCGATGCCACCTACGCCAGGTCTTGGTTGGTGCAAACATACGTCCTCCACGACACATGTTACCGAAGGCTCCCTGGCCAGACCTGTGGGTACCACCTCCACGTACACGGGGGATACGAGCCACAGCACGTCCAGTTCCCCAGGACTCAGCAGATGTTTGGTGACCTGAACAAGAATTACCATAATTCATGTATATTTATCAATAATCTTAGAAATTTTGCTGGAATTGGTTAATAAATACTAATGCTGTCTGCAAGATTTAAAACTCATGCACTACCATAAAATGCATGAGGAGTTATGACTTGTATATTAATCTGGCACTATCGTCGAAGCATGACCACTATAAAGTGGCCATAACAGACCAGATGTGCTCCAACTTTCACCGATTTTTCAATATTTGTTTATAATGGAAAATTCAACATATTCCATCCATTCTATGATCATATTTTCCAATTTCAAAATGCTTGGCACAGGTGGCAGCATAAATGAAAGTAAAATCATTATATAGTACTTACGAGTCACAAAAAACAACAACAATGAATTTTATACTTTGCCATCTTATGGAAATGGGAGAAGTAGGTTAGGATTGCTTTACTTAGATTTTAGAGTTTAGCTTCCTATTTACAGCTTCAGTCTATCAAGGATATGCCGGTGTGCGACATGCAAGCTACAGGAAGAAATTATGTCTACAAGATTTAAAACCCATGCACTACATGTATAAAATGCATGAGGAGTTATGACTTGTATGTTGATCTGGCAACTTCGTCGAAGCATGACAACTAGAATAGAGCAGCCATAACAGACTTGATGTGCCACAATTTTGTCAACATCGCTATGCAAAAACAGTGTTTTGGTTAACTAAATTTTGCAACAGCCTGTTCCTTTATGAACTGCGAAAGTGTGGCACTATTTGTATTGAAATTGGGAATATATTTCTCAGTGTTTGGTGATTTTGAGGAAATAAGGAACTTTTAGCTAGGGGAAACAGCATGTACTCGGCAGTAAAACTGGGAAAAAATCACTGCATGTTCTATTTTTTGTAGTCACAAACCATCTCCTTATTTCCCTTCATCATTAAATAAAAACATTTCGAGCTTTAGAATCATACAAGAGGTAATTTAACTAACTTTAATCGAATGATTTTCTAGCTTGTCCTCTTGCAAAACTACTAACAGGTGGGGTAAGACATTGTGTCTACAAGATTTAAAACCCATGCACTACTTGTTTAAAATGCATGAGGAGTTATGACTTGTATGTTGATCTGGCAACTTCGTCGAAGCATGACAACTAGAATAGAGCAGCCATAACAGACTTGATGTGCCACAATTTTGTAAACATCGCTATGCAAAAACAGTGTTTTGGTTAACTAAATTTTATAACAGCCTGTTCCTTTATGAATTGGGAAAGTGTGGCACTATTTGTATTGAAATTGGGAATATATTTCTCAGTGTTTGGTGATTTTGAGGAAATAAGGAACTTTTAGCTAGGGGAAACAGCATGTACTCAGCAGTAAAACTGGGAAAAAATCACTGCATGTTCTATTTTTTGTAGTCACAAACCATCTCCTTTTTTCCCTTCATCATTAAATAAAAACATTTCGAGCTTTAGAATCATACAAGAGGTAATTTAACTAACTTTAATCGAATGATTTTCTAGCTTGTCCTCTTGCAAAACTACTAACAGGTGGGGTAAGACATTGTGTCTACAAGATTTAAAACCCATGCACTACTTGTTTAAAATGCATGAGGAGTTATGACTTGTATGTTGATCTGGCAACTTCGTCGAAGCATGACAACTAGAATAGAGCAGCCATAACAGACTTGATGTGCCGCAATTTTGTCAACATCGCTATGCAAAGAAAGCAAAACTAATCCTCCTTTATAACTCTGTTATGAAGAACTAAGCCTTTTTAAATACATGGTTTACTGGTGTATTTCTTTGGTAGTGGCGTTTACGAAAATGTGCAGAGAACATGATTTTAAGATGATTGGGGAAATATGGGCCTTTAATTTAAATTGGAAAATGGATAAAAAATTTCCCTAAAAAGGAAGGTGGTATATTATTAAATGCAACTTGTATATTAAACATCCAATAGACTTTTGCAACTAAATTACATGATTTCATCTATACATGCAGTACTTATCCAATATCCACAAACTCTGTTAAATCCATGTCCGTGTTTTTGTTAACTAAATTTTGTAACAGCCCGTTACTTTATGGATTGGGAAATATAGCATTATTTGTATTGAAATTGGAAATATAATTCCCAGTGTTTGGTCATTTTGAGAAAATAAGGCACTTTTTAGCTAACGGGTGGGGCAAGACATGGTGTCTACAAGATTTAAAACCCATGCACTACTTGTAAAAAATGCATGAGGAGTTATGACTTGTATGTTAATCTGGCAACTTCATTAAGTCATCACTATTCACAAAGAGTAGCTATGGAAAATTGAAGTGCCACACCACATTTCTTTCTCAAACATACAGATAACCCGGCTATTTGTAATCAAACAACTAAATATACTTGCCAGCATATTTGCTGACAGCGTATGGCTGCCTTGAGTTCTTCCTCATTTCGGAGTGCACAAATGTCACTATGTCTGGCCTGATGGGGGCTCTGAACACTGCTGGCAGGGTGACATTGACGCCAGTGCCGGCACCCTTATTATCATAAACGCTGATCAACGGTCTTGCAGCCTGAAACACGCAAGGTGACATCAAATCTTATCATCATTATTGGTACATTTCATATTTTCTAGATATGTTGTACTTTCTGAATAACAGCATTTTAAATGGTTCTAATAATGGAACAAACGTAGTTTTGTAAAAATATTCTTGCAATGATTATTGCACTGCCACTGGAATAACCGATTTGTGACCGAAATAACCCAGACACCAGACCCTGTGCCCAGGAATTGATTCTCATTCAATTAATAATACCCGATTGCTTGGTGCAATCATCAACAAGACGGCACGAGTACACGATTTGTGTAAACAAGACGGCAAATTTGTACTTTGAGGGAAGGATAAGATGTGCCGAAGTGACTGGTCCACGTGCTACCATATCGGTGGTATAACTATTAACGTTTTATTTCCGCGATATTTAAACAACTGTGTTCTTTATTTCCTACTTAAGCTATACCATCAAGTACGTTTCAATCACTGCATGTAAAATTATCTACCGATATTATATCACAAAACTTATTTATCTGTAAAATAAATTAATACCATTTTCGCTGTGCGGGTTAAAACGTGCACTTCTCGTGGCTACTTGGCGGAAAAAGACCGAATTACATCTCGCAATAATATATATCGTCATAATGTTTTTTTAAGGCTTTCGTTTACATATTTTGTACGAATTGTTTTCATGCATTCTTTAATTTGAAAAAGTTCAATATATTCAATAGATTGTCAAGTATCAAAGTAATTTCCCAACTAAATCTGGAACTATATTGTGACGCAGAATAATCTAAGTAGGAAGTAGGTGATTTGAACATTTCCTGTTAGTAGTGCCACCTGTTGAGAATTAATGGCAAACAAAATATTCTGCCAAGTTTGAAATGCTTCATGAAATATTGTTTGCACTTTCTGGACATTCTGGAGGCCTTTTCGTCGATAACAACGGGGAAATTAAGGTAATATCAGTATGAAAGTTGCTAATGAGTTGTCATGATTGAATTATCTAAACTGTGATATTGATTGAAAGAAAAATGCAGTCATGCAATATTACTCAATTTACTGTCATGACACTTCGGCACTTGTTGATTATTAAACTATTTCATTATTTGCAGGTGCTGTCAGATGTCCCATTCATTTGTCCCTCGGAGATCGATTTACTGAACAAGCTTTGTCAGCTTGGAACTCATTACAGAGACTTCAACGCATTCATTAAGAAGCATGGAGGAACTTTAAGTTTAAAACAGGATGGTAAATTTTCTAAAAAACAAGTGAACTTTATTTTTCATTTTTCTATAAACAGGGATTTTCTACACCCTCTCACCAGAAAGTGTATTCTTCCTATTCTCTTTCCTGTTACAACAGGGAAGAGAATAGTGTGCTCCCACCGGAGATCTAACCCGCGATCTCTATAAGGTTCCATAAGTCAGATGCTCTACCACTGAGCAAAGGGAAATTCCCTCTAACTTAAAGCTAGAATGCGACCGTAATCCTATGACAATGTACAATTATAATTTGCATTTATGTTTGTGTAATATCCGTGCAAATTCCATTCTTTCTGTTAATTTTTTCTATAAACAGGGATTATCTACACTCTCTCACCAGAGCGTGTATTCCTTTCATATAATTTAAATATTTGCGGTCTTTATTAAAGTCTGATTAAAGTTTCTGTATTGTTGGTGCAAATTCCATTATTGAAACGGCCTAATGCAGGACTTATGTGTAACCGGAAAGAGGGTTTGTTTGCTTCCGCTTGTGATTGTACTTGCTATTCCAGATTGCCTAGTCAAATGTTCTACCACTGATGAGTTAAAGGAAATTTCCCGCTAGCACAAAGTTTGATGCTCCTGTTAAATCCTTAGTAAGATTTATATCTGCCACACGACTCCCCCCTAGATCTTTCCTCACACAATAACAATGGGATCTCCTTCACATATAGCAGCAGTACAATGCACAACACTAGAGGACTTCAGGGCACACTTACCCTATACAGCCCTTGAAGCCCTCATCACACTCTAAAATATACGCCAACTTTTATCTTTTATCTATATATACCTTGCACAAAAAATCACAACCCCCCCCTCCAACTAATCACTGTAAATAACCCCTTTTTCCAACCTCTGAGTTAGGACCCTCGAGGGCATAAACATTGATCACCATTGATGGAGCCCATGTACCATACGAAGAAGCTTAAGGCCATGTGTCAACCTACTCACAGAAGTCAGATATAATTAAGAGCTAAAGGTCGCTGGTCGGCTATTTTTTATCAGATAAAAAAACGGCAGATTGTGCTGACTCAAAAGTATCTTGCCTTGTTGAACCTCGATCTCTAATACTGTTGAGGTAGGGCCGACCAAATAATATGTATTGAAACAGAGCTTAAAATTGGTGTCTGGACTAAACGTCAATTTATGGTTGGTGCAAACCTCATACAGTGCTTCCTTAATTACCAAGATTATTTGCTTGATGTTGCCTTTTAGGTCTGAAGGTCAATGTCACTGTTATCCATAGCAAGTTGGTTTCCTTATTACATCATTGTATAGCAATAACTGCAGTTAACGTAAGCTGATCAGTGATCAAACTTGAACATTATGCTTTGCTTCTTTAACGAAAGTGCTTGGGGGATCAAGATGTTCCTATCAATTCAATAGTCACCAGAAGGATTAGAAATGCTCCTTGATACCTTGTTGCCTGTTATATATTCATACTTAGGACAAAATTTAATCATGTATTTTTACCTAAAAGTACAATGAATATGTACCACAGTACTGGGCTAGTCATTCTATTGGTTAAACCACATGTTTTTATTTCCAGGTTGTGGTAGAATTGAGGGTATCCATGGACTATACCTGAAGTCATTTTGCAATGGCCTAGACCAGCTTTTGGATGACTACCGCCAGGCCCTTCACAGATTAGAGATGGACACACTACAGGACCCTCACTTACCCATGTCACATCTTCTGTGCTCACTCCAAGAGGTCAGCCTCCTCCTCGTCACGTTTTGACTACCGAGTGTTGCTTTACTTAAAGACACTGACCGCTTTTGATATCGCAACTATGAACTATCTAATGTAGTAGAACCTGTGTTCAGAGATAACCAGCAATAAAATTTAAAAAAAAATTGCTTCAGTTTTAGTAAATTTGAAGTTTTTACTTAAATGGCTCAAGAATAGGATACTTTGTGAGGAAATATCAAGGTGACATGCTTTTATCTGTGCTTCAATGTTGAAATGAATCTTTCAAGATTAGTTTAATAATTTGTAATCTTAATCGATCTCTTTCTGTTTTCAGTATCATCTTCTGTTTCCTGCCCTGGCCACAGTTGTAGAGCAGATATGCAATCACAAGGTAATACTGAATCAGAGAACTTTTCCTTATTCATTACACTAAATATTTGCGATGAGCTAATTTGTTGTTTGAATTATTCATTTCTTTAATGTACAAACAATTTTAAGATACTGGTATGTTGTGTTTATATTTTAGCTTTCCCTTATTTATTACATTTAATATTACATTAAATGTTTAAAATAAGCTATTTTTTACACATGTATGTTTAATGTACAAACAATTATAAGATACTGGTATGTCATGTTTCTTTTTCAGGCTCATGGCTGTTACATTCTGGATATTCTTCATAAGAATTCAATGTGTGGGCTTCCTGTCGTCAAACTGGCCATGCATAGGTAAAATGATCACTTTCCTACAATTTTATTTGTACTGTGAAATAATCATGCTTAGATATGTAATTTCTGTCTCATAGTATTTTAAGAATAAGTTTCCAGCAGTGACATCGGCCTTCTAGTTCTATAAAACTTATATACCAAACTTTTAGAGATTGAACAATTCACTGAAGCATTGATGAAATCACATCACTAATCCATGAACAAAGTGAAAAATTATCCCTCATTGATTTTGGGAAAATCTATTATTTTTGCATTGATTTGGGAAAATAAAATGGAAATTTTCTAGGGGAAGGACCTTTGGATAAGGCCCCAATTACACCCTAAAATCTCTGATAGTTTCCCTCCTTTAAGCCAGTTTTTAAGCACCGTTTTACTGCAAGTACAGTATACTGTATAACTTTATTCCAGCGTTTGTTTTGTAGAATCCTACATGTGTGTCATGCTGTGATGTACAAACAGCTGTGCTCCTGGCTACTACATGGTGTACTGATGGACCCATACCTCGAGTTCTTCATCCAGCATTCATCAGATGAAGACAGTAACCAGAATGCAGCATCACTAGAAGATGAAGATGACCTGGGCCTAATGGGGGTCACAGGGCGACAGTTACAGGTAATCAGAGGTATTCTCATTGTCACTAGACCACAAGTACAGGTGTTTGTTTGTTTATAGGCAACAGCCAAAAGTAATTGGCTCCTTATTGCTCCTGGACCAATTAGGTACGTCAATTTTAAAAATGAAATAACACTTTCATTTTCAATGGGTTTTTAACAGTGTGTGTACTACCTGCGAGAGAATAAATCATTTTAATAAAAATAAAAAATTTGGAGGAAATTTGTTCCGTTTTTGTGCACAAACCTGCCTTTATAATAAGGTGAAAAAAGGACAGTTACATTGTCAACATCGTAAGTTGTGACTAATATTAATTTTTACAAGTTTGTTTGAAGTCACGTAGTTTAAACAAATTGATAACAACATTTCTTGTGGACATGTTATAAATGTGATCCAAAATGAGTAAAAAACAAAACATATTCAGACCAGGGTGACTAGTTGAGATCAGAAGTTGTCTGTATTTTAATTGGTGACACATCTTTTGTGTTTTACTTACAGCGAGCCCTGTCCCTGACCCTGCCTGCAGTGGAGAGCAGCAGTGGGGGTAGTAAGTTCTCACTTAGGGCTAACCTTCTGCCAGTCTACATCCCTGTCCGAGTTGCCAACAAGATTCTCTTCACTGGCGAGTCCATCCAGATGTTTGAAAGTGACAAGAAACCTAACGCTTTCAAACGAGGTAACACATTTTTTTTCACACTCTATATTTGATGCAGTGCAATTAACAAAATACCTTGAGTGACACAAATGCCAAGTATATTATGCAATATTGTAACAAGTACTAATCAATGATCCAAATTAATGAATGATCTTTTTTTGTTTTGTTTGGCGTTGTATTATTATTAATCAGTTATTTACTGTAAATGATTCCTATTTTGATTTCCTGTATTGTATTTCATAAGACTGATGTTACACTGTTGGTAGGTGGTATTCTGAAAAACAAAGAAGATGAATTTGCCCAGGATCTGTATGAAATGTCCAAACAGGAAGAATTCAACGGGATGATGTTTGAATCCATGGTGGACAAGATCAGGACCTATGTTGCTGAGGTAACACCAGAATTGTGTTGCGAGTAAAACTTGTCAAATTTAATTCAAAATAAGCTAAATTTTCCCATCATATTATTCCATGAAAAATTGACGGTACAATCAAATTTGAAAAAGCTTCCTGTAAATCAAGAACATAAGTACATACTCCTCAATAACACTTGAAGTCAAAGTTTGCCAATAAAATAAATTAAGTACACAGAAAAAATATTAAAGTGATTTACAGTGATTGTGAGGTATTTAAGTTTCTGACTGATTCCTCAGGGAGAAATGTTGTTTATACCTCACAAGGTAATGAATCACTCATGATCAGTACCGGTTATGATATCTTGTATATATAAGATGATGGAAAACAATGAGGAAACAGTCCCCAGATTGATAATCCTATAATTTAAAGGGAAAAAAATCATGTATTATTCAGCACTTGTGGAGTTTAGTTGTGCAAGACTCCGATCTGCTTAGTCACCTGAAGATCATAAAGGATTTTTACTTACTGGGACGTGGAGAGCTCTTCCTCGCCTTCATCGACCAGACCCAGACAATGCTCAGAGCTCCTCCAGTGGGCACCACAGAGCACGGTAAGTGTGTTATCCATCAGTGGAACTAGAGAACATGGAGATTTTCTAATACCCATCAGTGGGTACTACAGGGCAGCTAAATTTGTTACCTATCGGTGTTATGGTTCTGTATAGTTTATAACATGCCATTAAATCAAATGATTTAGAAACATTCAGACATTATGATCTGGTAAATGTGTTATTTTATCTTATAATACCTGGTAGCAAATAGTTATCGTAAAATTTGTCATGTAAGTTTATTTTTTTTCTTCTTTTCACTTACAAGGTATCAATTGAAATGGAAATTCCATTATGTCAAACTCATTCTTTTTTATTCATATGCATGAAATAATAATAACAAAACTTTCAATTCTCCACAGATGTTAATACAGCCTTCCAGCAGTCGGCACGCAATGTTCTTATTGATGACGAGGAGTTACTTCAGAGATTCCACTTAACTGTGGCTTACAAAGCCCCAGAAAAAAGTAAGGCACACATTAAATTACCTGTCACTGATGTAACAGAAAATGCCTTATTTCGATCTTTTGTTTGTATACAACAAATTTTCCCTCAATTCTTTTTTTTCTTTACAAAATAAATAAAACATCAACCTTTCTGAACATTTTATTTTCACAGAGCAGACAGATAGTGTGTCTTCCCTGACCCTGTCCTCCCCAGTAGAGAGTGGTTGGTCAGCACTTGGTCTCGCACACACAGTTCAGTGGCCTCTCCATATCTTCTTCACTCCCTCTAGTCTTAAAAAGTAAGTAGTGAAAAGGAAGTAACAGTAAAGAGATTGGACTTTGTTAGGCCTTCTATATACATCATTTTCATTCTTATCTGTAAGTACCTGGTCCAGCCTGTCCCTGCAAACTGTTATTGGACTTCACAAGTCTTTGTGATGCAGTGGCCTCTACATTTCCCACACTCCTTCCAGTGAGTCTAAACAAGGAAATTCTTCAAATACACTTGTTTCATCAGTGGACTATAAACTTTTACTTTACGATGAAGTCTCAAACCTAGTGATGTAAATTGTTGGCCAATTGATGGTACCAACTTTAATACTAGTAAAGCTTTTATCATGTTGTGATTGAAGCCTCCTTTTCTTATAAACTTTATAACATTTTGAAAAGCCTATGACGCAAACAAGACTCAACCTTGATTTCAGAAGTGGAACATAAGTATACATATCAGACCATTATTACTGGTACTTATAACCAGGTGTAATTGATTTTTAAGGTACAATCGCTTGTTCTGTTTCCTCCTGGCTGTGCGGCGAGCCCAGGTTGACATCCAGCAGTGTTGGGTTCTACAGATGCAGTTCAAGCAGCGTCTGGTCAGTCGAGAGGAGATGGCCAAATGGCAGCTACGCACCCACATGTCCTTTCTGGTGGACAACCTGCAGTACTACTTACAGGTGATGGTTGTTCCGCAATTGGTGGTAAAAACAGGGTAGAGAAGGTTTGATTTGAAGCATATTTGTGATGAAGTTATCCAGATTCTTCTGGCTGTCAGCTGTTACATCATTTAAATTTAGTTTTACATTGATGAAGGGGTCTGTGTAAAATTCTCTCCTATCTTTTCCATATAGTTGCTTTGGTAGTAGACCTCAGCAGGTTTGGGATGCCAGAGTATAAACTATAGTAACAGATTGAGATTAAATTTTACTATATACAGATATTGGATTCGATACAAAAAAAATAAAATGTGTAAAAGTTTTAAAATAATTGATTATTTATATCTATATTATTACCTGCAGATAAATGAAAACGACTAAAATAATAATGAGAATTTTGTGCATAAAAAAACCTGTACTGGGTAGTTAAAATTTTCAAAATCACTGTTTTATATCTAAAAATAATCCGTCCCAGAAATTCTTTTGATTTAACATCATCAATAACATATTTTTCAGGTTGACGTAATAGAGTCACAGTATGGAATCCTTGTAGAAAAGATAAACTCAACTCGAGATTTTGAGGCGGTCAGACTTGCCCACGACCAGTTCCTATCTGCTCTTCTGTCCCAGAGCTTCATCCACAGCAAACCTGTAGGTATTCCTTGATGTTCTTTCAAACTATTTTGGATGCGTGGGAAGACAAAAGTGTGATTGGGTACCTAATAACCAATCTGCTATGTGCTGCACTGTTGGTAATGTAGTTTATATAAGTGGTTGTAACACTTGTTTTGAATGAAAGCAGCTACAGCTTGCGGACCAATTAGCTTTTAAGTTGCCCATACAAATTTATTTTCAGTTAAACTACAAGTTAATTTTATGTGCCAGTGTTTGTAGAAAATATATTACTAGTGTCATCCTATCCGTCCGTTGTCTGCCTATACGTCAACAGTTTCTTGACTAATATTGAAACCAAATTTCATGAAACTTCACACAAGTGTCTCTTACACCAATCTCCAAAGCCCAATTGAAAGTCAAGAAATACAGTCAAGGTCGAAATCATAACCACAGAATCTTGACATGATGACAGAAAGTTCCTGATTCAAGTTTTTAACTTTTTCTCCAGAAATTTATCACAAGTATTACAGCCATGAGTCTTTTGCACCCATAAGCATCTCCTGACCAATACCAGTCTGTGTTTTTTAATGTTACATTTTTATTGTATGCCTACAGAATTAAAGACAAAGACAAATCCCTTTGCATTCATATTACTATGAATGCATTAGGATTTTGGTAGCTTAGTGTATTTAAGGGCAATAGGAATGTAAACAAAAGTTTGTTTATTTGGACTTTTGAGTATGTTACCTATCATATACAGATGTGAGATCTCTACCGCCAAGGTCAATGTAGAGATATTTTGGTATGTTAGGATCTGGCTATGTTGTGACCTATATTTCCACTTCATTGCTCATGATTGAACTTCATGTTTAACTCCAATTCTTGGGAAAGACTTTCATTTTAGCACAAATTCTACCAAAGTACAACATGAGAGTGGGTGCATGCGTGTGTTTTACAAGCATTTTGTAGTATTATATTAAATGTATATAAATAAACTAAGGTGTCACTGTTTACAGGTGTCCAACTGTTTAAGTGAGATACTGGAGCAGTGTGGAGCCTTTAGCCACTTACTCACCCACAGCGAGTCGCCTATGTCACAAAGGGAGATTACCCAGCTACAGTCCATAGGAAAGGCATGCATCTACTCAATTATAAACTCTACAACTAAGCTGTTTTAACCTGAAAGTGTGATCAATTATCTGATTCTGTCAATCTTAAAAAGTTTAGTTAAAATCAAGACAAAAAAACCCACTTACAAATATGCAAGTGTAAGTCTCCGTTTAGGCTACTGGTAAAATTTGGTGGCCAATTGTTTTGTTTTGTCTTATGTCAGTTTTGAATGAAATAGAAAAAATATTTTTTTGGAATGAGTGAAAGTCTTGTTCTCTTGTTGCTAATATCAGTATCGATTTTCTTATATGTATATGTATCTGCAAAGCTTTAGTTCTTTCAGATTGAAAAGCACTTGTTAACTTTGGTTGTTGATAGAAATATAATATATTTTGATTTCAGGAGTTTGATTTATAGATATTGTATGGTTTCAGAGTTTGATAAAACATTAGATATTGTATTGTTTCAGAGTTTTATATGAATATTGTATGGTTTAAGAGTTTGATATAAATATTGTATGGTTTCAGAGTTTGATATAAATATTGTATGGTTTCAGAGTTTGATATAAATATTGTATGGTTTCAGAGTTTGATATAAATATTGTATGGTTTCAGAGTTTGATATAAATATTGTATGGTTTCAGAGTTTGATATAAATATTGTATGGTTTCAGAGTTTGATATAAATATTGTATGGTTTCAGAGTTTGATATAAATATTGTATGGTTTCAGAGTTTGATATAAATATTGTATGGTTTCAGAGTTTGATATAGATATTGTATGGTTTCAGAGTTTGATATAGATATTGTATGGTTTCAGAGTTTGATATAGATATTGTATGGTTTCAGAGTTTTATTTGAATATTGTATGGTTTCAGAGTTTGATATAAATATTGTATGGTTTCAGAGTTTCCAGCTGCAGTCCAACCTGCTGTTTAAGATTCTGTCCAGTGTAAGGAGTCACAATGCTAGTCCTCATCTGGCCCAGCTTCTCCTCAGACTTGACTTCAACAAATACTTCACTACCGCTGGTGGCCAGCTCGGCAGGTATGTACAAACACTTGGAAGCCCAGCTGTCTAAAATACGATATCAAAATTCCAGTTATTGACCAAAAAATTCAATCTCGAAAATGTAATTTCAGATGTNTGTTTCAATTGTTTCGATTGTGACGTCATGCCTAGGACAAGTACATGACGTCACAGACATACGCACTTAAAGTCAAAATGGCGGCTTTTTTACATTTCAATGTTGCATGACAATTGTCGTTTTACACAAATAAATGCCACATATCTTGATTATGTGATAAAAAGGATCTTNCAATGTTGTATGACAATTGTAGTTTTACACAAATAAATGCCACATATCTGGATTATGTGATAAAAAGGATCTTTTATGAAACTCGTCACAAATTTTTCATTTTAGCTCACCAGAGGCTCGCTAAATTGAAAAATTTGTTTCATAAATCTCATATGAAATGGAAACTCATGTAAGATCCTATATTTATGAAAACTGAAGTGTATTGTAACCTTTTACACTTCATCTGAAGTGTTTGGACTCAAGGTTTTATTCTTTACGCAAACTTAGCTGTTTGTGACATCAAAAATCATGGTATATCAAGTTATTATTTACAAAGGTAGTGAACTTTAAATTTTACTTTTATAAAAAAGTGGTTCACTCTATCTCCATTCAAAATCTTTAGAGAGTTTCCACCTAAATTATTTGTGTATGTTGTAGGTATTGAACAGAGCCAAATGCTTTTCCCACAAGCTACAGAAGTGCTGATTGGTGTGGTCAAGACACCAGAGAGGATGGTCAAGATTACTTATAGGACTGTTCAAGGACACTGAATCACTTAAAACACTAGCTAAGATCAGTCTAAGGACACAAATGATCCAACAAACTCACTGATCACTAGTAAGGACATAATGACTTACTAGGAAAGGATTCACATCTAGCTTGAATAGTTCAGCGACACCATCAAGTAGTGGCCACAGGAGATATCAAGGCTTAGTCCTGGCAACTATTGAGGTCAAAGAAGCATGAAGGGATAGTCAAAGAAAATACCAAGGACTGGTCAGGGACAAGTTTGGCAAAGGAAAGTTATGAAGAATCAGTTCAGGAATTTTCCAAGGATTTTTCAAGGAAAGTGTTATACATCTATCAATGTAATGGATAAGGATCAGTCCAGGACACAAGTTGAGATCCACCAACTAAGCCATTAATACAGTATTCTATAGGAGATGAAACACATATTTATGCAAGAAATCTGATGGAACTGGACATTTCATAATGTTGTTAATGACAATATATAGTGCTGCCAAATTTTATATTCAGTTTGTTTAAACAATATTTCAAGATTAACAAACCTTTATAAAGTTGTGATATTTCAATATGTTAAATTATAATGAATATTTTTTAGTTTATTCAAGTGTTCTTTTTTTGTTTCGACAGAAATACACACATAATTTTGAAATAATGGAAGTAAAGATGATCAGGTTGTCACCCATTTGTAGTTACATGGTTCTGTCACTTGGAACTCAGGTGACTCAGGTGTGGTGGCTCTTGCCCAATTCCTCTAGAGAAGATCCAATTTGGCTTTTGCCCAACTATTCTAGAGAAGCACTGATTAAGAAAAATATGACCACGGAAACTCGAGTGTTGGTGTCACTGTTTCATTTTCATGTCATGTGATCAGTTTTATCATTCTGGTAATCTGTTATATAATTATAAATGAGGTATAGCAATATTTGGTACAGTTCTTTCGGTTTTCCTTCTACATAGAAGTAACATCTTGTCAGGGCTGTCACGTTTAAGTTATTTGATAAAACTTTCAATGGTTATCTGCATCCCCCACACAGGTGTGCAATGCTGTCTAATAAGATCACAGTGACATTCAACGCAAAGTCAAAGGTCAAATAAATGCAAAATGTTTAGTGAAATCCTTTCCAGGCACTATATCCATTAAAACGATCTTAAGTTGGCTTGCCTCACTAGTCACCTCACACTATCAGTCAATGAGATGCAGCAGGTCATTTCTTTTCCTCATACTGAGGATGTACAGTGTTGGTGTTCGTAATTGAGAGTATATTGCTTTTTCTTTCGGGTAGAAATCATAAACAACAAGTCACTGAACTTATCTGTCAACAACTATACCACTTTACACCAGTTCAATCATAACATTAAAATAGTGAGGAGAAATATTTGACATTTTAGGTAACAGAGCAAAGTTTGTAATAATTTACATCAATCCAACCAAGGTGGGTTGATTGATTTGAAGTCTAGACATTCCTCACAACCATACTGATTTCTTTTGATTGATTTGAAGTCTAGACATTCCTCACAACCATACTGATTTCTTTTGATTGATTTGAAGTCTAGACATTCCTCACAACCATACTGATTTCTTTTTTTTTTACTGTGGGTAACTTGGAGCACAAATTAGTCAATGAGTGCTAATAACTAATTCATAAAATATAACCAACATTGAATGAATTTGATTGTTTATTGTTTTAAATTTATTTTCTTGTATATATATATATAAGATTCAAGCATGGAATAGTCACATAGAAATAGCAACTGCTCATCCATGAGACACTGTACAGCTAAAAAATATTTCATCTTTAAATAGTTTTGTACCATTATTAGATAAACAAATATACTTGTATTTAAATACTAGTCATATAACAGACAAAATATTGCAATTATTGAAAGCCCAGTAGAAATGTCACAAAATGACTTATGACTAACTGCCACTACCTTTCTCACACCTTCGAGATTTAGCTTTTAAAGCACACTATTGATTGAACTTTTAACAAGTTTGTGAAATTTATACTTTTCAAAATATAACCTAGTTAAGAAAAAACTGCTTTTGTATTGTGGAGGTCAAAAGCATGAAAATAAATTCAGTCATTGATAAATGTTATCTAAAATGTCTACACATGTTAAATATAAAGCGACATTGCAAGTACAACATTAGCTTAAGTAGATTTTCTAGATAATGTATAAATTTGAAATTTTGAAAAAGCTGAAAAAATTATCTGTCTACAAAAGCCTCCAAACTTGTTGAGTAATTGTTTATTTTGGTGATGTCAATTACTGACTTAATTTCTGTGGTACATATTCTTCCACCGATCATAGCGACAGTTAAATGACAGCAGGAATTACATAAGAAAGGTTATATTTCCAAACGTCACCTGACAAGATACTCAAAAATCTTGAAATTACTGTGGCTTATATTTGAAGGAATACTTAGCTTATTTTTTAAATGGTACATGCCACATTTGCATCATTGCTAAAAATTCTGTACCATTTACCATGACATTTGGTGTAACGTGTGCAGAGTTTTAGTGCAGAAATAAAGTTAAAAGTGCGCAAATTATAGCTATAGATATGTTCAGGTTTTTTCCCCCATAAAATGAAAGCTGATTTTCAAGATCAACCATATGCATTGACAGCAAAGAATCAAAGGCATATTTTCAAGGCTGGCTAACTTTTTTGTTTTCAAGTCCGGAATATTTTCGAACAAGGCTTTCCATCAACATTTTAGGGTATGCTAATATATTTTGCCTGAACAATTTTTTTCTGGCACTTCATAGTTCAACTTTAGTAAAATATGATTCCCGAACTAGAGGTCATTTAGTACGATCTTGTTAGAAACATGTCCAACATAAGTGTTCCACATGAGATACTCTTTTGTGATCTTCCATCTCATCCATGTTCATCTATACATCTACGTAGAAACAATCATACTTTAAAAATTCAAATGAAAAGTAGAAATAATTGCATACAACTTGTAACAGTAATGTCCAAATCAAATGGCTTATTATAACAGAACAATGAAATAACATATGTTGGCATTACTGTCACTGCAATAGACATGGCAAGCCTATTACGTGGCATGGGCTTATTATTACTAGATAAATGCAGTTATATTGTCGGAACAAAAGGTTTCCACAAGTAAGAGTGGAAATATATATGTATGATATACAATATAAATCATCTATAGAGGATCCCCTGACATTTTTAATCTTTTAAGACTAACAACAGTTCACTTTTAATCCTTTTACTTTTTTGTTACCCTTAACAATAACATAGTGAGAGATAACAAAATGAAGTACTTACACATGACTCGGATAACAAACATAGATACTAACAAATTAATATCAGAAAATAACAAGGCAAATATTGCAAGCAAGCCATATAGTCCCAAAACGACCTGTATGCAGTATTAATACTATTTGGTATAAAAATGATCAAAGGGCCATAACTCTGTTTATTGGTTATGGCTTTATATAATGCACATCAGCTAGAACGCTACATGAATGTTAAGCAAACTAGAATGAGAACTGTTTTAATTATTGCAACATGATTTCGGGCTAAGCAATTCAACGATGAAAAATGGTTTTGGTAAGTTAATATCATTATTTCTGAAAAAGAGCACCCTTTTACGACAGAGCCATTTAAGATTGTGTTGGGATTTCCCAGTATCATTCATTGCACTAAGGGGTGTGAATGGTTCGTCTGGGAGCAGAGTTGATGGACAAATAGTATGGATTATTTGATAATTCTAATTCCACAGATACACAAGACATTAAAACTTTGCTGTTATCGTTTTAAAGTCAGTACTTAGTATATAGATCTTATTATGAACAGGGTGGTTCTGTAGTAAAAAGCCATGTGATTTGGTTATTGCAAACCCATTCCTACCAATGGTTTTCGTGCAATACACATACCTCTACTTTTGTGTACTGTTAGGACCAAATTCCTGGAATAGCGAAAAAGGAGCTTATCAAGCTATGTACAGATAAACCTGATCCTAGACAGGTATAATGTCAATGCCATCTCTACATGTTAAAAGCTGCAGACAAGAATTATATTTCTTCAATTCCTGCATACACTTATATACAACAGTAATTTTCATAGTAAGACTAAATTAAATGCCCAATTATTCTTTACTCTAAACTCCTATTTAGCAAGTTTATTTTTACCAAACCACCTGAAATGTACCTATCATATATTTAACTACTTGTTAATACACAAACAGGCCACAATGATTTCATATTTACTGATGTATTTCGGCTTATTTCTGTTGTAGAACAACAACAAAGGGAAATGTATTTGATGAAGCTCAGTCTGTCTTCATTAAACCATTCTAATGCTGAACTCGGATTCTGTGGTCGAGTATTTTTCATGGCTTTCAGCAAGTGTTGTAGCCGTCACAATGAGTGTTTCCAGTTTGAACTAGAAGCAAGATTTCTGAGCTGTAGGAAAGTTTGTTTGGGTACGAATTGGCTGTATTAACACGGGGCCTGGTGTCTTCCCAGTAGTAGGAAGCACTTAAATTTGTTAAAGCTGTTGTTTCTAACAATTATGGGAAGAACTTGCTAAATGTGTGGATCCTGGGTTTCTGAAGACCGGCAGTCCTGTGACAAGCCAACTACTGAGGGTTCAGCTTCATGTCTCGACGTCTCCAAGGTTTGCCACATCACTATCTGAAGGGAGAAAAATTGGATTGTTTAGGTGAAGGACATACTTTGTGTATAATACAATAAAATGGTTGCAAGTTTATTTGGCTTTTAAGATATTGAGGGATTCCCTAGCTTCATTTGACTCGTACAGTGCAGACTAAATGTGTTCAGTTAGTTAACATTGTATTCAAAATGCAAAGAAGTTATAGACTCAGGAAAGAGACTGTCATTATCCTGTAGATGTTCAGTATATTAAGTTGTTTAGTAGTTAAAATTTGCAAAATTACAGAGATCCCGGTAATCAATTAACCTTATAGCATTTCCTTTTCATATGGTCTATTTAGTAATGACTTGATTAGTAATTCCAGGTTATATTTTGGTTTTTGGTTCAGTTTCATTTCGTAAACTTACCTATACACCTAATGTTGTTGGTTGCCCTACTGACAGTTAACTTACCTATACACCTAATGTTGTTGGTTGCCCTACTGACAATTAACTTACCTATACACCTGATGTTGTTGGTTGTCCTACTGACAGTTAAGTTACCTATACACCTAATGTTGTTGGTTGTCCTACTGACAGTTAACTCACCTAAACACCTGATGTTGTTGGTTGCCCTACTGACAGTTAACTTACCTAAACACCTGATGTTTTTTGTTGCCCTACTGACAGTTAACTTACCTATACACCTGATATTGTTGGTTGTCCTCCTGACAGTTAACTTACCTATACACCTAATGTTGTTGGGTGCCCTACTGACAATTAACTTACCTATACACCTGATGTTGTTGGTTGTCCTACAGACAGTTAACTTACCTATGCACCTGATGTTGTTGGTTGTCCTACTGACAGTTAACCTACCTATACACCTGATGTTGTTGGTTGTCCTACTTACTGTAAACTTACCTATACACCTGATGTTGTTGGTTGTCCTACTGACAGTTAACTTACCTATACACCTGATATTGTTGGTTGTCCTCCTGACAGTTAACTTACCTATACACCTAATGTTGTTGGTTGTCCTACTGACAGTTAACTTACCTAAACACCTGATGTTGTTGGTTGCCCTACTGACAGTTAACTTACCTATACACCTAATGTTGTTGGTCGCCCTACTGACAGTTAACTTGCCTATACACCTGATGTTGTTGGTTATCCTAATGACAGTTAACTTACCTATACACCTGATGTTGTTGGTTGTCCTACAGACAGTTAACTTACCTATACACCTGATATTGTTGGTTGTCCTACTGACAGTTGACTTACCTATACACCTAATGTTGTTGGTCGCCCTACTGACAGTTAACTTACCTATACACCTGATGTTGTTGGTCACCCTACTGACAGTTAACTTACCTATACACCTGATGTTGTTGGTTGACCTATTGACTGTATGGATCTGTATGGATTTGTACATCACTACCCTGAAACTGTAATTAGAAGATATAATGTATTATCATAGCATTAAGCCATGCTATATATAATTGATAACTTTCCTTGATTAAGGAATGACCTTGTCTAATGTCTAAGAGGATGTCCAAGTTAACAACTTGTTAAGATTGACAAAATTATTAACTAGACTTTTGTAGACAAGATACAATTTTGTAAATAATTTATAGTCCAACAATCAAAACAATGACATCTCATTAATCCAATCTTTCATAATCTGTTAAACTTGCTATTAAGACAATTATAATCAAGAAGATAATTAGTTTAAGATGAAATATCCATTAAGTTCTGTAAATCCTTTCTTCAAAACAGAAGTTTCCAAACTAAACAACACATGTCACCAGTGACTGAGTGCCTAAAGCCAGCTGTACTTACTCTTCCCCATTGATAGACAGAACTACGGTGCCCCTTGGACTGCGTTTACGTGTCTTCTCTATCTTGCGGTTCTGCTCTGGGGAGAAGCTATGCCATGCCTTCTTTTTATCCTCCCATTGCCACACAACATCTGTCATTGTGAATGTCGACGCTGACGTCAAAGATGCAGTGTCCGAAAAAGTGTCTAATATAAACCAAGGGGAAAATGATATCTAAATACATGAAACATAAAAGTATAAATGGGCAACAAACTTCGGTACAAAGAACAAGTGCAGAAAGTAAGATTGTTTTTGTACATTGTGCTTTGCATAAACCTCTGACCCTAACTTTAAGACAAGAGACACCTAATTCAACTTTGGACCAGGCCATAGTTTCTTGTTGTTCCTTAACTAATTCTTATAGATTTCCCATAGAAAAGTATAGCTGAAGAGGACATTTTGGATTAAAAAAAAAAAAAAAAGTGTGCATGAAAGCTGAACATTCCAGAAGTAGTTAATGTCACACACCTTAAATGCTGATTTATTTTAAATTATTCACCAAACCTGAAAGGCATTGTCCACTACATCAATTATATATAAGATGACACTATTTTAACACATAACTGCATGTATAGAGTTAAACAAAAGGCCCAAAAGTTCTGTTTTGATCACCTGTTTTATGACGTTTTTGGCAAGGAAAGATTTAATGCTGAAATCCTTGAGAGAAATGTTTGAAATTTTCAGCACATCTGACTTTTGTGACCTTCGAAAATGGTAAACGTAACTGAGTGGGATTCTATAAACAGCACTTCACCCGAGCATGCTACATGGGCAATATTGTAACTCCTAACAGGGTTCTTGAGAAAGAGTTAAATGTAGCTTTTAGCACATTTGATCTGTGACCTTTAATGTAAGCTATGGTCATTTATTTGCAGACTTAGTAGCCCTTCACCCATGCAGGTTACATGCCAGATATCATTTATTAGAAGATTTCGAAACATAAGATCCATTTGTGACCTTATAAAGTGTAGATTACCTATTTGAAAAATCTTGGTAGCACTTCTTCACACTAATCTTACTGTCAAATATCATGATACTAGGGCATATGGTTCTTTAGAAGAAGTTATTTAAAGAAAAGTTGACAAGAAATCTGCATCACGGCACAAGCTCAAACGTGCTTTGTGTCAGGTGAGAAAGTAATACTGGTAATGATAGATAAGATTTTACCACTTAGAAAGTCTGAGTTTGTGCTGATCTGACTTTGGGTTGCTGAGACCACATTGGATGTGCTGGAGGAATGGCTGCTGATGCTGAAAGATCCTGCTGGGTGGCTCAGTGCTCGGAAGGAACTACCAGGGGAGCCGGTGGGAGACTGACCCGATACTGGGGACGGTGGAGAGTAGGTTGTTTTAACCTTGGCTGTTTCTGAATCTTCTGTGGGGTGAGAGATTGTTTTCTGCTGTTCTGTTAAACTAAATTTTGACTTTGTAATGTTAAGACTATCAGAGCTGACAGATTCACTACCTCCTTGCTTTCCTGTGACTGGTGTGCCAATTGACCCAGAGGCTGCAGGATCAGGTGTACTGAGGGACCCTGAGGATTTAAGGCCTGATGGTGTACTGTGTGATAGGGGAGTGCCAATGCTGACTGACTCATTAAATTTTACAGACGCCTCCAGGGTGACACTCAGACTTGTATTTTGGTCACAGAGACCATTGCCATTTGTTGCTTCATCTCCTTCACACAATGTTACACTGTCTCCTGTTAAAGACCCACTGGTGTCTGATTTGTGGTCTTGATGATGTGACAAGGATGTAGCAGAAATGTTTTTATCATTACCAACTGAACTGTGTCCAACGTCCTTTGGAAGGTCTACCTGGAAAATACCATTACTAGGTAGGTCTTTTTGAACAACAGGCAACACTGGTGAGTCTTCTACACTGACAATGTCCATGTGTGACTGATCAGACAACTCAGATTCATGAATCTTACGGGGAGGCAGACTCTGAGCAGATTCATTTCTTTTGTTCATGGCTTCAACCAGAGACAATTCGTCAACTCTCCCAACATCCTCATCTTCTTCCTCATCCTCCTCGTCATCCAGCTGGAGGCTCCTGGAAGCGGGAACCATGTCATAGATTGACATGAATGCTAGATCATCGTCACAGGGAAGATCTGGGATGGATGAAGATTCTGATATACTGCTAGATCTAGACCTCAGATTAATCCCTCCTGCGGCCCCTTCCTCAGCTTCTACAGAAGCACGTTGTTCAGCCCGTATTTGATGCACCTCAAATGGATCACTGATTGAAATGAAATATCAAAAATAAAACTTCAAAATTTCACATAAATTTTCAAAGACAACATACTTTCTCAACAAATGAGGTTCAAAGTGTTATATTGAGAATTTAATTGGCAGTTGATTAAACAATTAATTTTACTCAAATTATCACCAGAGTTTATATGAATATAATTTTGTTTGTTTATTTATACGCCAATGAGTACATTTTATTCACCATACTTGTTTACATTTTTTCATTTCTTAAAAAGAATGTGCCATCTTTACTGACAGGGGCTGTTTGCAGATACAGTATTTTTTATGTATAACATATGCCAGTACTGTAATGTTTTTTATAACTTACCACACTACCAGTTCCTGCTTGCCATTTCGGGTGTAGTGGTATCTTCCTCTGTGACCATTTGGCCATCTTACCTTTAATTGGAAAAACAAACACAATATCCTATAGTTGTCATGTTACTATTATACATTGTATAACACTCAATTCCAGTATCTATCTAATTTTAATTAGCAGAAGTATTTTTTTTGTTCACTCAACAGTCATTTTATACAAGAGACCCAATGGGCCTATATCGCTCACCTGGTTTTAATCTCACACTTGTAATCTTAAAAGTGGACTAAAATACCACTACAGGCAGAATATCAGTGTTTGATTCATAAAAACTTATTAAAAGATTTAAACATATGACGCCTGTGACCTTGAATGTCGAACAAGGACATTAGGTTGAACAGAGTTTATAGTCTTCAAACCCAGCATGCTTCTAGCAAAATATCATTACCCTGGACCTTTGGTTATACAGAACAAATCATTTAAAGATTTAAACATATATTGACCGCTGCAACCTTGAGTATGGGCGAATGTCATTCATTTGAACAAACTTGGTAGCCCTTCATACCAGCATGTTATATTAATGGCCAAATATCATCACCCTTGGCCCTTTTGCTTATTAAGAAGAAGTCATTCAAAGGTTTTAAAGATATTTGACCCCTGTGACCATGAATATAAGTCAAGGTCATTCATTTGAACAGACTTGATAGCCCTTCATACCAGCATGCTACTGGCCAAATATCATCACCCTAGGCCTTTTGGTTATTCAGAAGAATTAACTTGCTTAAATATTTAAACATATTTGACCCCTGTGATCTTGAATATAAGTCAAGGTCATTTTTTCCAACAAACTTGCTAGCCCTTCATCCCAGCATGTTACTGGCAAAAGTTAAGCACCCTAGGCCTCTTGGACATTCAGAAGAAGTTGTTTAAATGTTTTAAACATATTTGCCCCCTGTGACCTTGAATATTTGTCAAGGTCATTCATTTTAACAAACTTAGTAGTCCTTTATCCTAGCATGTTAATGGCCAAATATCATTATCCTAGGCCTCTTAGTTATTCAGAAGAAGTTGTTTCAAGTTTTAAACATATTTGACCCCTGTGACCTTGAAAATAGGTGAAGGTCATTTATTTGAACAAACTTGGTAGCCCTTCATTCCAGTTTTCTTCTGGCCAAATATCATCACCCTATGCCTCTTGGTTATTAAGAAGAAGTTGTTTAAAGTAAAATATTGACGCCGGACGGCGGACAGACGGCGGACAGACGGACGCCGGGCGCCGCACCATGGCATAAGCTCACTTGGCCCTTCGGGCCAGGTGAGCTAATAATGGTGACACATATCCACAAATGATTTCTAACTCATAATGTGTGTTTGTGACAAGGACAGGTGGTATAAATCTGAAAATTAATTTCTCTACTGAAGTTTATGCCAAAATGTCATGCTTGTCCCTACATTTGACCTTACAAAGGTGACATTATACTGAAGATTACTGGTACATATATTTAAAACAAATTTAACTCAGAGAACTCTCTTTTCTATGTTAATTTGTGAGGAAATTTATTCTTGTTCCACTCAATGTGTAGGACAAGATTATGAAAAGATAATTATTTTAAATGTGATATTTGAATTTACTCAAGAATAAATATCACTCAAAATGTAAGTAGACTTTAAACATAGATTGATAGGAAACCATCTTTAATTGGCTTTAAAAAGAAGCTAGGGTGCTTTATTTACCTTATTTTATTTACCTTATTTATAAGTTTTAATATAAACTTTATTGATTTACAGCAATTATAAAACAAGTTTTGTCAACTTATATAATCACTCTTATGAGATGCATTGGATGATTATAACGAACCTAAATTCGACCTTGACCTTTCACCTACCCAGACTTGTCCGTCAGGTTCTGTATGATAAACTGTGCCGATCTTCCCAAACCCACCATCCTGATCCTCGTACTCCCAATCTATCCCTGAAACACAAATGTCTTCTTATTACAGAAGGAAAATGATCTATGAAAACAAGTCTTAATCTCTCGAAGATCTAGAGGTTTATATAGTCTAAATATGTCATGTACTTGTAAAATGAATATTGTTTTCAAATATCCTTTGTAAACTGATAATGCAGAATAACTATTCATGTGGGCTCAATGAATAAGTCTATTTTTTAACCTTATTAAATACCAGTGAAAATATCAATTTGCAAAAAAAAGGAGAAAATAGGCCCCTCATTTCCTATAGAATACCCAGCCATCCAGGTAGCTATCAAACACTTAAATAACCCTGATGTTCTTTTAAATGTGAACCCCAGGAATGATGATAACAAAAATATTTCACTAATTTCCTGAGTTCTGTGGACTATATAGCTGGTTTTGTTGACAGCATGATGGTGATGTGCTAATAGAGTAGACCCAACATGGAGTCTCACCTCGACATACAACACATCCCGTTGCTATGGTTTCATCTGTCTTCAGCAGCCGTGGCTCTTCCACAAACACTACATCAAATGCCTGATTGTTACCATAGCGATATTCCCCTTTGTTGGAGCAGTCCCATTCAACCTTTATCCAACCTGAAGGTCAACACAATGGTCATTGTCATTATTTCATAATTGTGAAAGTGTTATTTAGTTTTCAACAGAAAACAAATTAAAAGCTTGAGCAAAAAAAATCTGTTATTATGCAATTAGAAGGTCATTCATTAGAAATGTCATCGGACACATTTATATCTACAAGTAGATGTAGTAGCCAATATTCCTCACTCAACTTGTCAACGTGAAAATAGCAACTTTTCATAATTATAAGCTTGTTTTCAGGATAATTTTAGAAATATCAAGTTTGAATTGGACCATTACATAAGTACCCAAAACTGAGTCATATAGTGGCAAAGGATGCACCAGAGCCTTAAAACTCCTACATACATGTACCAAAGAGCAATATCAGAAAAAAGCTAAATTTTGACCAATCAGAAGCCAAATTCTGGTGGACATCTTGTCTACTCTGTAAAGAGAAGTCACAGTTGTGTGTGTAGTGTCATTATACACCAACATACTAAAGTTTAGCAAAATGGAACAAAATCTGAGTTTCAACCTATCAGAGGCTGTGGAAGCCACATTACATGTTTGATCTGAAAAAAGAAATACTTTCCGCACATCTACACATGCATATTGTCAATGCTCATGTGCAGTTTGATTTAGTATCTCAAGCAAGTGTAGTCTCATGAAGAAACTTCTAAAAGCCTTGACGTAAGAAAAAAAAGAAGACAAAAAAATCCTGCAAAAACAGTCCCAAAACTCATTTAGTGACATACTAATAAGCGAATAATGAAAGTTGAACGTACATAAGTGGAATTATAGGACTCACCATTCTTGCCGTGACCAATGACTGTACCAACTCCATCTAGATCCTGATTCTTCCACTTCCACTCCGGCCCCTTACGCACTCGTGACCCAATAGGAGGCATCTGAGAATCGCTCTCAGTAAGCTCATCAAAGTTGAAGCCTTTATCCACAGTCTGCTGGAACACAGGGTTATCCAGTATGGCCATCATGTCCTCCTAAAACAAATAATACTGCAAGTTTTTATACTTTACTCAATACTGTTAATGTCTCCTTCTTTTTTAGGGGGGGGGAGGGGCCTCATTTTTGCGGATTTTGCTAAAATGGTCAATTCTGCAGGAATCATTTTTTCACAGATTTCAGGTCTAGTTGCTATGAAGTGCTATAAAGGTAAGACTGGATTAAATGCCTGTATGCCTACTAATTTTGCAGGTTGCCAAAAATCGTGAAAACTTTTTACCCATGAAAAATCTATGGCAGCATATTAGTAAGGTATAATTAGGGATGCATTATGCATTATCATCAAGCAGTATGCTTTTATGTTTAAACTAATTAAGTCATCTAAATTGTTCATATATTTGCTGAACTAATAATCGCAGTACCACTGCAACCATGACACCCACCATATATCAAACTTTCATGTTACAATGTAACATTGCCTGAAAAGAAATACAATGTATGAAATTCAACTAACAAAACATTTATCAACTACACATTAAATATCTAGATCTCTAGACCACTACACATTAAATCTCTAGATCTCTAGACCACAGCACATGCCTCTCTCTATACCTCCATGACATGCTTGTGTGTCCACCCGAGTGTCAGCGCCATAACATTAGGAAAGGATTAAGGTGAGCAGTTATTTATTACGGTAGTACAATTTTTTGACAAGTGCTCTATAAATATTCTATCATCAATGTATCCAAAAGCACTAACAACACAACTTTCTTCAAGTATTCATTGTATGTTTAAAAATATTCTTATTACTACGTACTGAATTAGTTAAAAGTTACTGAATCATAATGATGACAAAAAGGAATTTATCATGATAGAAAATTATTATTGGTGATAAATTTACGCATTGTAATTATTTACTGACCAGGTCATCTTCAGAGAAGTTTTTTTCTGTCATCTTGACCACTGTCTTGAGGGCAGTTGCATCCAGTCCCTCATGAGGAAGTATCTTCCTGACTCGCAGTACACAGGCCTACAACGTCACAAAACTAGTCAGATACATCTTATTTTACATTTCAGTTACAAAGCATTGATGATACAAACCTATTTTTCACAAATAGCATTGATTTTACAAATAAAGATGTTTTTTTTCTAAATTTAAAATCATAAAATTTGAACTAATTTAAGAAAAGGCAAAAGAGAATTTTCTTTAAATGACGTATAAAATAGAAGGATATTAGTGCTGATGGCTCACAAGATTACTGCAGTGTCGTCCTATCCTGTAAACTTCGTCTAATGACACCACCTGGCCGGATGTGGTTTTGGCAATGTCTATCAGCAAACTCTGTAACAATTTTTTTTACATGTATGTATTTTTGTAAGCTCCTAAAATATGAAATCCACATAAATCTGTTTTTTTTCTGATGGGTTTTAAGAGCATTTTCAGAACTTTCATATGAAATAAGGTCAACTGATCCTTGTGAAGGCAGGAAGGGTTACTCATATTTCAAGGTGGTTATAGGGCCTTTGCAACTAGCCAATATCTTTCTCAACACCCTGGGGAGCATACAGCCAGAGCTGCCATTTCGGCACTAACAGCTAGCATTCAACAATTCTAGCGCTGCCCAACCACGTACTCATTTACTGCTTAGTAGACATGAACAAGGGGAGTAAAGTATCTTGCTCAAAGATACAACACAGTAACGTGCCATGACTCGAACACGCAACCCTTCGGTCACGAGCCCGGCGTCCTACCACTAGACTACCTCCTATGAGAAGAAATTATCAAAGAAGCAATTCTGAACACATCATAATTTCATTTTAAATCTAATAATTGACACAAGTTTCATGTTTGTCTACTGTTAGCATATTAGAAATGGGAGCCTTATATAAACAAGAGATTTTTTATTGCTGTTGTAATAATTGATACCTCATGTGTGACCTACCTGATCAGTATCATCTCCGATAGGTACACAGTATACAGGAACCCTCCTCTCTGCTAGTCCCTGCGTAAATGTCAGCACCGCGTCTCTCACCTGTTTGGAATGAGATTCAGCAGTTTGGTATGAATAATAAACCCAAGTTTGTTTTGAACACAAACAGTAATTGAACACTTATTTTGCTAGCTTTTGAAAACATTTCTCTCGAATTTTTCTGACAGGTGACTTTACTAGTTTTCAAAAGCTTGCAAAGTTTCAATTACTATTTGTGGTCAAAAGAAACTGAGCATTTAGTCTTGTTATCATTGTGAACTTCTATCATTCATGTCACCCTAAATCCTGTTTGTCATTTTGTGCTAGGTTGTTTCGATGAAAAAATATTTTAAGGACGAATATTTTTTAAGCCTGTTTAGTAGTGTATGTATACTTCAGTCTTCATTTTTGAGTTTTTGTTAGTCTTGCTCAGCCTTTCTCTTTTTGAGTTTTAGTTAGTCTTGCACAGTGTATTTTTTGAGTTTTTGTTAGTCTTGCTCAGCCAGGTTTTTTTTTTTTTTTTTAGTCTTTCTCAGCATTTTTTTTTTTTTTTTTTTTTTTACATTAGACTCGATCAACCCTTAACAATGTCGACCAGATTTGCAAATAGCATCCACATAAAATTCTTCCGACAACACAATTTTTCATGAAACATGAACTCAGTAAGTTTTCGAACACTAAACATATTTATAACTGTATTTAGTTGAAACAATAACCTCGGGTGAACTGGATTTCGGGCGAAACAACCTGTGGTGCGAACTGGATTTAGGGCGAAACAAACTTTGGTGCAAACTGGATTTAGGGCGAAACACCCTGTGGAGCGAACAGGATTTAGGGCGAAACAACATGTGGAGCGAACAGGAGTTAGGGCGTAACAATTTGTGATACGAACAGGCGGGGCCCCAAAGGGAAAATTAACCAAAACAGGAGTTAGGGCGTAACAATTTGTGATACGAACAGGATTTAGGGCGAAACACCCTGTGGAGCGAACAGGATTTAGGGCGAAACAACTTATGTAGCGAACAGGATTTAGGGTGAAACAACCTGTGGAGCGAACAGGATTTAGGACAAAACAACTTGTGGTGCGAACAGGATTTAGGGCGAAACAACCTGTGGAGCGAACAGGATTTAGGGCAACAACCTGTGGAGCGAACAGGATTTAGGGCAAAACAACTTGTGGTGCGAACAGGATTTAGGGCGAAACACCCTGTGGAGCGAACAGGAATTAGGGCGAAACACCCTGTGGAGCGAACAGGATTTAGGGCGAAAAACTTGTGGTACAAACAGGATTTAGGGCGAAACACCCTGTGGAGCGAACAGGATCTAGGGCGAAACAACATGTGGAGCGAACAGGATTTAGGGCAACAACTTGTGGTACGAACAGGATTTAGGGCGAAACAACATGTGGGGCGAACAGGATTTAGGGCGAAACAACTTGTGGTACGAACAGGATTTAGGGCGAAACAACTTGTGGTATGTACAGGATTTAGGGCGAAAACACCCTGTGGAGCGAACGGGATTTAGGGTAAAACGATCCAGATCATAAGTTCATAGTTTATATGTTTCCTTAAGTTAGCTCAAAACTTGGTATTTTACTGTGATAGTTTATCTAGTGCTGTTATACATTTAAGGTATATTTCCTTTTTATGTTGAATGGTTTCAAAAACCATTTTCCTGATAAAAATCTTTCTGTCAGCTGATATGATGAAAGTTACACACATAAATATTTTACATATACATGTATGTACTTTTTTTTCTCTAAGATGTGACTGCAGAAATTGAGAATTTCAAATACATAACAAAAGTTTTATGGGACACAATATCTTTTTAAAGCAAATTTCAATAGTGTAATCTAAAGCACCTGTCTCACCTGAGTTTCCAGGATGATGTTGCCCGACTGTCAGCAACATGTGTTATCTGCAACATGTAGTGTTTTATACCTAACAAAATTTCAGTCCATAATTTTTAAACTGTTATTACTAATACAAAATTAAACAGTTACCTGGGGTGTGACAGGAGATTCCTGATCGTCTTGTCCTCCCAGTAAGTGGTGGTCTGTGGCTTGACCATCGCTTAGCAACACAATCCGAGGGGAAATCTTGTGGTTACATACTAAAGTTGTGGCATCACCTGTACATTAAATTTAGTAAAAAAATTGTAATCAAATAGTGGACTAAAATTCTTAAATACTTTCAGTGGCTCTGTATCATTTTATAAGGCTACTCTAAATACAATAAAAATCTTTTGCGAAATAGTAATTTATAAATGTAAAGAATTACATTTTTCTCCAAAATCCCATTTTCATCATTCTTTATGTGAAATGTAATAAATCTCATACAAAGTAAGATATAGTATTAAAGACACCATGTTTATATATATAACGAGTGTAAGACCTGGAAAGCATCCATGTTGTACCTTCATGTTTAAATAGAGCGAGAGCCATGTCAAGTCCACCATACAGAGGAGACGAACCAGCAGCCTGGAGACCGGCTACAACAAAAAACCTGATCATGTTCCGAGTACCAAAAGTGCCAACCTGTCCATATCACTACAATGTGAATAACTTTAATTATTTCTTAAGTTCTTTTTTTTTTGTAGTATTACTCAAATGTCTTATTTGAGAGGAATACAAATCATAGCTATAACAAAGGGTGAGCAACATTTATTGTTTCTGCATTTACACTGATGTGTCTGAATATAAACATTCACTATCTAAATGCTTGATCTCCTCTCCTATAAAGTCTAATACCTGGAAATAACAGCTGATGACATTCAGAGTATTTAGACTCTGATACATGTATATATATCATCTGTAATTTTTTGTTACCTGACCATCAGAAATTTTGCTGATTTAACAAATTACTGTAAGTAATATTTTAGCCTCTGGCACAGACTTTCTTGCGAATATCCAACTAGATTAGAAATTTTACCTATACCAAACTGTAATTTGAGGTCCAATGAGGTTCATTATAATCAGGTTACGACAACTTTATCTCTCTTTGAAGATTTTTGTAAGGGGATATTCCCTTAAATACCTAATCTTATTTTGAAAATCATGCATGAAACTGTTTCACATTTGATATAAGTTAAATACCTTGTTTTTGCCATATCTGTTGAACTTTTAACCATTTCTTGTGAAGTCAAACACCCAATACATTTATATACAATGAAGAAAACAGTAGGGATCTCCTTACCAATACACTGTCGCACGGAGTTGTAGTCCTTGGTCAGATAGTGCCTACACTGTGTGATGTGGCCAAAGGTTACCACGCCAACATTTTCTTCCACTTTCTCCTCTTTTGCCACCATCTCTATCCCTGTTAAATATGTGTGTGAATAATTACAAATCATGAAAGTTCCAGATAGACCTACATATCTTCATAAATATTAAATACACTATAATACTAAATGGTCAGCAAAGGACATGCCATGTGCCTAACCGTACCCCTTATGGCCTAATATAAGAACAATGACCTTGACCTCAGAAATGTTTTAAACCCTACATCTACAAATCACTATGTCAAAACTCAGGAAATCTTCAGAGACAAAAGTGTGGACGGACGGACACAGTGATTAGTATAGGGAATCTGCATCTCCAAAAACGGACCCTAAATATACATGGAAAAGAAAATATGATTTCAATTCAATTTGTATAATTGACTATTGACCTATTGCTAGAATTTTTTTCTCATGATTTTCAGAAAACCTTGAAAGGACCCATCCCTAATGGTTACAGAGTTGAATATCTGACATGTTAATGGGTACTACTGGCAAAACCATTGAGGATCAGAGTTAAATCACTATAAAGGCTTTTAACAGTTCACCTTTGAGTTATCTTTCCTTGGAGACAATGAAATTCCATACCCCTTTCTGTAGTGAAAGATATCGATCATAACCCTAGGTAAACAAGACCTTAAATTATTTACTGTTAAATGATTGCCAGGATAAACTTAGGTTTTTGGTTTAGAAGAGTGCAACATTAAGAAAATAACAAATTACAACAACTGTTAGTAGATGTTTTCTGTAAAAACAGGTATAACACAAGGAAGCTACAGAGAATTGAACTAGAGCTGTAAGCCTTTGGCTAAATTATACTATTACTCCCTCCAAAAAATGGTTAAAGTGAGAAATAAATTGCAATTCATACAACTCTATCAACTCTGTTAGTCTATTAGGATAATTGATTTACAAGCTGATCACAGTATTTCCCTCCCTCCAACTTCTTTAAAGGGGAACAATAACATTAACTGATATGATTAAATGTCAAATTAACTTACAATCTATTATCTCAAGAATGGCATCCTTGGCTTGCTGAAGGCCGTTCTCCTTCATGCTGTCTGATATGTCGACTACAAACACAGTGTCTATCCCGTCACCATAGGGAAGACTAATATCCTTGGCTGCAAAGATTGGAATGGTTAGTGAACATACCCCACCAGGGGAGACTACTCTCTTTGGCACAATGGTTAGAACTTTTACCGAGTGTCTGAATAAAGAGTGCAGATAAATGAAAGAAAAATGAATGCATTTCGATTAAAAGTGGGCCCTGTTAAAATGGTCCAGATAACACAGAAGTATTCTGTGATAAATGAATGCACTTGGTTTACAAGTGGGCTGACCTAAATGACAGAGGTTAAAATGCTTAGATTCAGAGATTTGCAAGAAGTAACAGCATAAAGTCAAGAATTATATTTGATTATCTTTCTTTCAAAACCATGTTACAAATTTAAAATAACAATTTCCAAAATAAATACAGCTGTGCATGTGAATAAACCTTGTTGTATGTAGCCTACTTAGGTAACGATGAAGGCAAGTGACAAAATCAAGGGAGACTACCCTTCTTAACTCAAAACGTTTTTTATTCGTCAGATAAATAAGGAAATTTTTAGGAAACCTTAATGAATGATAAAATAAGAAACTCAACAATAAATTTGTATGTTCATATTTAAAACCTGTACAATTTGTTGATTTACAAAGCCTGAAGTTGTAATAAGTGACCTGTAAAGGAATTTCTCTCACCTTTGTTTGCTTCAGCTTTGACTACAGAATTCCACATCTCATCACTGATGACACCATTGACAATCTGTCTCTCTTCACTCTCATCCACCTGCTGGTCAGCACCAGTATTTGGGGCACTAACTGCGGATCCATTAGGATAATGCTGTTCAGTATTACCTGTTTCCTTTGCATTGATTTGTTCATCATTTGAATTTAAAGCATTTGTGGGGTCCACTGTTCTGTCCTCATCTGCATTTTCACTGCTTGGATTAGTGTTTTTCTCGCCTATTGTCTCTGTAACTGTCATATCTGACTTCTGTGACTCATCCGACCCATTCTTATTATGTCCCTGTCCAATTACTGAAAGCTGTTCTGTTCCTTCCTCTGTTGTCTCAGACGGCTGTGACCGCTCGTTTGCTAACACCTGGTCTGTTCCCCCCATAGCTTCATCCAACTTTGTACCTGAAGCCTGACCTGACTCTGAGGAATCCTCTTTAGGCTGGCCCACTGTGTCCAATTCCGGAGATTCCTTTACTGTCTCCTGATGGTGGGATGGGGTATCATGACGTCCCCTGTGTCTGCGATGTCGGTCCTTGCCCGAGGCCTCTTTAGTGAGTGTAAACTTGAGGTTGTCTATACCGGTACACATAGATGAGACAGTGTCTCCGAGCTCTGCCACAGTTCTCACTAGCTGTTGCATCTCCTCATCCTGTTCGCATTCCCGTCGCTCCACATCCTGCAGCCTCTGCATCAGTGCCTCTGAACACGATACAAACAGTCATACAGTATGTAGCTGTGTAATATCGTAACACTTTCATATGTGATTTTTTTACAGATAATACTTTTGTGTGTTTTCTTTTCTAGTTTACAGAATAGTTAGTACCTTGGTGTTTACAAAGCGTGGTCAATATCAGATAGAATTTGATAAAACCCCAATATTTGTGTATGAATCACTTTTTGACAATTAAAACCTGATTTCCATAGGCTACTGAAATACATTAAGTCACTTAACTAACACATCAAAGTTTTAAATTTGCATTTCATTTCATGAAAAATAGTATTTTAGTGATAAACTAAGCTGTATAAAAAATCTTGCTTACACTTACAAGATTTCTGAACTTACTAATTTGTTCCTTCTGTGTGCGTTGTTTGCCATAAAAGAATAAATGATCAAAAAGGTTAAACTACCAATTGAAAATTAGCTGGTATTGTTATTCTGATGTATTGTACAGAAAATGAAATTTTTGTATACTTTAACTACAGGTTTTTTGAAATTTGTGTAGAAACATATATGGTCACTTTATAGCCGTTACACCCTTGTCAACTACATACCTGTCAGCTTTACAATATGTCTGAAAAAGAGAAAGATCAGTTAACATAAAAGCTGTAAATATTGTACATATTCTTTGGTTACTTCAGTATATTGTATGTAACAAAAAAAATGATGTTTGCAGAGTCATTCAGGTTCCTATATAGTGACTATTTGTGGATAGTGACCACATGTTTATAAAACTTTATAAATGATTATGGAAGTGTATTTTGCAAGATACAGAACATAAGAACCTGTCTATAAAGTCCACATGCACAATTTTCACTTTCTTATCTTAATGGTCTTTTATTAAAATAAAACTTTAAAGTACACAACATTTGGTCACACTTACAAATTTTCTCCGTCCATTTTATCATGTTGCTGATCCAATCTCTTTAAGATGAAGTTATTTGTTCTTTCTATCTCCGAGATGGATTCTTTCATTTCTGCTAAATGCTGAAAAGAAATGGACAATGGTAAACAGTTTGTTAAAGTTTCAACTATGAGTATATGTGCTGAATTGTGGCAAATGGATAATTAGGGGCTGGTGGTTAAGGCATATGACTGTCTACGATCACTAGCCCTCCACCACTGGGTCGCAGTTCCAGGCCTACCTGGGGCAGTCCCCAGGTACTGGCCGCAGATTGGTATTTTTTTCTCTGGGTGCTCTTGTTTACTTCCACCACCAAAACATGACTTGTCCTTAAAAATGTTATATCTATCACCAAATATTAAACTGAAATATGACACATGTAAGATATTGATGTCATCAGAGTGCCTAAAGTAATCAAAGCTGTTAGATTTGTCAGTTAGAGTAAAATGTAAGAGCAATGATGATTGAGACTGAATTCTGGGTGAAATGAAGCTGGACCAATGTGTAGCCTTAGCTATCCTTGTTTTGTAGTGGAATTTAACTGGATGGTAATCGTTGGTAGAGCGTCTGTCTAGTGTTTGGAGGGTCCCAGGTTGGAATCCTGGTCACGGCACCATTTGTAACAGGAGAGAGAGCATGCAATCGCAGATTTCCTAATCAGACGCTCTACCACTGACCTAGAGGGAAATTCCCTCTAGCTTGAAGCAAGAAGGCAACTGTAATCATATGTGCGATTAAAATCTGCTACACTTATGTAACATTTCTTGAAATTCTTAATTTTTGCTGCTTTTATCTTCAAACCATTTTTTCAATTAGTCACAATCCAGAAACATGTCAATTTTTGTTTCAGCAAAACCGCTACACCTTACGAATTTAGAAACCACTACATCTGAGCTGTGAAATATTGTTGAAGCAGCAATAATAAATCAAAGGGGAGGACATATGTATCTCATTTTAGATCCGTGTATCATACCTTGGAACCCTGTTCAGAGTGGAGTGGGTTTTCCTTCTCATCT
Source organism: Mizuhopecten yessoensis (assembly GCF_002113885.1). Classification (NCBI taxonomy): domain Eukaryota; kingdom Metazoa; phylum Mollusca; class Bivalvia; order Pectinida; family Pectinidae; genus Mizuhopecten; species Mizuhopecten yessoensis. The sequence goes on from NW_018408705.1 coordinate 567,798, forward strand.
GTTTCCATGGTAATGGATCAGGAGTCGACAGTAAATGTGTGATGACCAAGTCACAAAAGCAAAACTTCCATCTGATGATCAAAATGAGCAAAACTAATAAGTACAACAATATATGACATTACATTTTGTATGAACAGGATGATCGAGTTTAACAAGATACATTTTTGTGTATATTATTGGGTTGTTTGTGTATTCATTTCATTTTTGCTGCATCATTATTATTGTTCTGTCAATTTTTCTGCCCAGTTTATATCAGTTTTCCTGGAGTAATGTATCAGAACTGAAGATAACATCTCTCCGTTAAATATTAAATAACAAAACTTACCAAATCTAACAGAACCTATTTTTTTTGACGGGGATATTTACTGAATGTATTAGGAAGATTTTTTACTGTATTTAAGATATATATAAATAATGTTTAAAATTACTTTCATGTTTTTATTATCATTTTAAAATGAATCCCTCCCCCATCCATTTTCTTCTGATATGATAAGAGAAAACTTTCATGTGAATGTGTGTTCATTTTGTTGTAGTTGAATGACATTAATTATTATTGAAAAGAAGATAATGTCACTCCACTTTTTATAATATCACCTTAATGGAACTGGCAATCAATATAACATTAAATTTATTACTTACTCTAAATGAACCCTGTAGTACATTTTAATTACTTTTCAAATTGAAAGTGAATGTAAACACACAGAAATTAAATTCACTGATTATAATTATGAACATCTCTAATGTAAATGAAAATGACTTTTTAATATCTTATTTTAAGTATATTGTCAAGTCTTTGGTACCGTTAGCCTAGTGAAGCTAGACTAGTGAACCGACTGTAAAAAGGGGAGACGACTCTTTCCGCTATCTCTTACCTATATATATCGACCTAACATAATTAGTCATAGACCTGAAGTGTCACCTAGCTACACGTTTCTCCTGAACATTGGGACATTTCATTTTATAGATATAACCTATCAGGACCGGAGCAACCTATTCCTCGTCAACACATCCTTGAAAAGCGAAAGGGGATATTCTGCCCATGAAATTTGCGCTGCGCTTAATGCGCCTCTTATACAAATTGTTAATAAAGCTACGTTCGAATATAGCATCGACAAAAACGGAGTGTAATCATCTTGTTCATATTAGCTATCAATGTGATTACATGTACGCCTACCTGACTGTAAATAATTGTCATAATATGCGTTAAAACAATCCCAGCTTGACAGGTGCTCGTGGGTTTCTCCAAGTTAATTTCGGAACAACTCGGTCGTTTATATCGCTTTGCGTTAGACTTTTTATTAGCTGTGAAATTTCCAGTTAGGATCGAGGAACGTAGGAAGTCAGGATTTCCATGGAAGTGTTGCAACATGGAACTTTGGATCTCGGACAGAATAGCAGCGACAGCATCGTGAGGTATCGTTTTGCTTAAATGTTTAAAAACTTAGTATGCTTTTATTGAAACGAATCGTGATTTTATACCGGGGTGGCCTAATCGGACAGTGGGAAAAGTTTGTCTTTTTTAAGTTTTTATATTGATGATATTTAATAGTTTTATAAAATATCACTTTTATTTCAGGTTGGAACTATATAATTGCAAGTCAGTTCTGCAAATAACAAGTCAATTCAAACAGATTTGATTGTTTAATATGTTGTTTTATCATATAATTAATTTAACTTTCGTTTTCCATTACGTTACCATGATGATCAATATATGATTCCAAGAGAACAGAAAATGAGTAATGCCTATGCTACATTAATAATACTTGGATTGGTGTTTACGATAATTCTGTTATTGATATATATCATATTTGACAAGTTTAACTTGGTTTTTTTTTTTTATAATATTTTTAATGTTGTTTAAATGCACTTTATAGAGACATATATCATCTACATTTTATAGAAAAAGGAAGTATTTTAAACCTTACATGTAATATGAATATCATCATCAGACAATAAAGAAATGTTTACTTTTATGTACAAGTTATACTTTTAAGAACAGTTTGAGGTCAACGATGTGCTTTATGGAGCGGAAAATTTGGAAACCTCAAGTTCCTGTTCAATACAAAGTAAAACACTTATCTGGGCTGGTTATAATGTACTTCCTCAATTAGGCTTTATTATGTCATAAACTTTCCTGTTTCAAAACAGGTTTTAGTGAAGGACGTTAACAACCTGCCTTTTGAAAGGTTTAAAAACAAGTACATGCTGATTTTTAAGAACCAGCGTAAATAACATCATTTAGACTATACACGTACCATGTGCTACTGATGTCAGTCGCAATGTCAGAGACTATCCTTAAATACATTTGTCTGCAGTTTCCATACTCATATTATATTCAGTGGGTAGGTAGGCAAGTAAGGATCTTTTTCTTTGTTAGGAATTTTATATTTCTATATAAAAACCCAAAGTACTAGGATTGGCCCCATGCTTGTTGACAATTAGGCCTAATACAAATATATGAGTGTTTCCTGTTTCGGCTCCAAAACAAATAGGGTAGGTAGGTAGGAAAAACATTTTATTTTGTTTTTTTTATTTTATTTATTTTTCTGGTGAAGAAAATTTCCTGATTACCTCTGTGAATGTTAAAAATATGGTAATTGTTTTAATAAAGTATGAATGGCACCAAATATATAGTTTTTAGGTCACCTAAGCTTTGCTCAAGTGACCTATTCTAATCACTTTCCGTCCGTCGACGTCCGTCATGCGTAAACTTTTTACATTTTCAACTTCTTCTCAAGAACCAGTCAGAATCATCCTTTCAATTAGTAGATGAGGCTACAAAATTGTAATATTGGGATTCCTACCCCAACCCCTGGGGCCAGGGCGGGGCCCCAAAGGGAAAATTAACCAATATTTCAAAAATCTTCTACCCCAGACTCAGAGGTATAATAGTCATTTTCTCTGCATTGAAAGAAAAAATCATCAGGGGCTTTATTTAAATTGTAAATTTCAGAACCCCCGGGCTATCCGTTCTCCCTTGGGTAGGGGGTAAAGTTTACTATAGTTTATATAGGGAAATAACACTTTTGGGGATATTTTGACAATTTTCTGTAGGAAATTATTTTTACTTGGTGAGAATTATCCTTGGAGGAAGATAGTTTCAAATTGTAACATTGAGATTCCTCCCCCAACCCCTGGGGCCAGGGCGGGGCCCCGAAGGGAAAATTAACCAATATTTCAAAAATCTATTCCAGAATCAGAGGTACAATAGTCATTTTCTCTGCATTGAACGAAAAAGTCATCAGGGGCTTTATTTAAATGGTAAATTTCAGAACCCCCGAGCTATCTGTTCTCCCTTGGGGAGTGGATAACGTTTACTATAGTTTATATAGGGAAATAACACGTTTGGGTATATTTTGACAATTTTCTGTAGGAAATAATTTTTACTTGGTGAGAATTATCCTTGGAGGAAGATGGTTTTAAATTGTAAAATTGAGATTCCTCCCCCAGACCCTGGGGCCAGGGCGGGGCCCCGAAGGGAAAATTAACCAATATGTCAAAAATCTTCTACCCCAGACTCAGAGGCATAATAGTCATTTTCTCTGCATAGAAAGAAAAAATCATCAGGGGCTTTATTGAAATTGTAAATTTCAGAACCCCCGAACTATCTGTTCTCCCTTGGGGAGTGGATAAAGTTTACTATAGTTTATATAGGGAAATAACACTTTTGGGTATATTTTGACAATTTTCTGTAGGAAATTATTTTTACTTGGTGAGAATTATCCTTGGAGGAAGATAGTTTTAAATTGTAAAATTGAAATTCCTACCCCAACCCTTGGGGCCAGGGCGGGGCCTAAAGGGAAAATTAACCAAACATTTTAAAATTCTCATCCTTTGATGACATGACATTAGTATTGTATTTCACTTAATTTACATGCTGATTTCCACATCACATCTAAACAATAAAATAAAGCTACCAGTACCTATGATATAACTCAGGTGACCGCTAAGGCCCTTGGGGCTCTTGTGATGCTGCTGAAATCCTGCATCTCTTAACTAGGTTTTAGTAATCCAAACTCCACTGATGGTCACCAGTGTTACAATTCTCTTTTGTATCAGTAGCTGATGCTTTCTGTTCTCAATTTCCACTGCCACCCGAGTTTAAATTAATTGAACAACAAAATAAGTACATTTATATTTACACTATATTTACAAACAAGTTCATTATTACTAACTTCCAATCCTAATTCTCACTTTAACTCTGACTTTCTATAGCTAACTCTCATCTATATCTCTAGACCTCTGAACTCTGTCTTTGATCCCCAACTCAACCTCCTTCCTCAAGACTCCTTAACTCAACTCCCAGACCCAACTCTCTCTTCTCCTCCTTTGACTCCCAAGCTGAACTATCTTACTATCTGTCCCTTAGCAAAATCCTGCTACATTAAAATTGTTGATGCTGCTGAAATCCTGCTAAAATTCTACCCCTATACGACTAGGTTAACTGGCCATAAATCTTGCTAAATTTGACTCCAGGGGTCACAGCATCAGCTGGAGGTCAGCATGAGGTCAGCACCAGCTGGGTACCAACTCTGACATCAGAGACTGGACAATTACTGAGCCCTCTTGGTATCTTGTTTAATTGGAAAAGAAATATGCTTTCATATCTCTCAGTCAAATTATATAATTTTGACATTAACCCATTCACCCCTAAAATCACATTTGAACCTTACCAAATCAGAGACTGGGCAAGTCCAGTTCAAGTATGTGGGGATGCATGAGTTAACATGTCAAATTGATCAGTTAGGTAATGTGGTTCAATAGTTCTTGGCTGAAATCAATTAGACTCAGGCCAAAGGAGTTTTAACTTATTGACCCCTGCATATTTAAACTGGACTTGCCCAGTCTGTGACTTTAGGGGTGAATGGGTTAAAATTATTAGTTTCTATAAAACCTATCGATTTATTTGAAATATCATTCTGTTATAATTCAATGAAAAAGGGATTAACTGATAATTCGCTGAAAGGATTTAGTAATTTACTTCAATGAGGAAATAATATTTATCTGCGTGGTGATAAGAAATTTATTGGTCCTGATCAACTTTCATGTTTATGTTATTGTTTCATCCAATGTTAACATTTTTAGTTTGAGCAGTACAATTACTGTGAACTTCCTGATGACTAGCTGTACCTACTTGTGTATATCAGTATTCACTGGCGTGATCGGATTGGTTGACTTACGTTAAGTGACACATGTTTTCTAATTACTGGGTACTTTCATACTCCAATGTAGTACTCAACTTCCTTTTAGCCCAGTGGGTTTAAAAGATATAAAAATGAAGACGCCTTCCATTCATCATCCTCTCTTACCAAACTACTGAACAGTCAATTTTTTACTTTATTTTCAAATAGTTAGGTGAGCGATTCAAGGCCTTTGGGCCTTTAGTTTTCCAATTTTTGTTCAGCCATATCAATGGTTATTAATCTTTACATAGCCAAATATATCTTGATGTCAAATTCAGGTCAATTTTCAGGTCAAGAACAAAACAGTCAATTTCAAGGCAAACATTGACCTCAATCTGACTTGAAATCAACCTGAATTTGATATGAAATTCTTTTCAGGTCAATTTGACCTGAAATTGGCATGAAAAAAAGATATGCTTCAGGTTTGCAGTTCTAGAAATAGAATGGCTGACATCCTGAATGTGTAGGTGATATAAGTAGTTGGTGTAGGTGTAGAATGTGACTGATATAACTATGTGGTATTTTACAGAATGTCACTCCAGTGTATAAAAAAATCATAAACCAGACAGCCCAGCATTGTGATCGAGATGGCCTCTTCAATAGAGCAAGTCTGGTAAGTATATCACTGTACAGGAAACTTGCGTAAACAAATCACCCATTGTTATTAGATTAACTGTATATGATATACTTGTATCTGAATGGGTGATGCTGGTCAAGATAGATTAAAAACCTCTGTGTACTCATCTGTCTGAACAGAGTCAATAAATACCTGTATAAACTCACCTGTCTGATCAGGTTCAATAAATACCTGTATAAACTCACCTGTCTAATCAGTGTCAATAAATATCAGTATAAACTCACCTGTCTAATCAGTGTCAATAAATATCAGTATAACCTCAACTGTCTGAACAGAGTCAATAAATACCTGTATAAACTCACATGTCTGATCAGGTTCAATAAATATCAGTATAAACTCACCCGTCTGATCAGTGTCAATAAATATCAGTATAAACTCACCTGTCTAATCAGTGTCAATAAATATCAGNTTGTCTCATCAGTGTCAATAAATATCAGTATAAACTCACCTGTCTAATCAGTGTCAATAA